>NC_056738.1:465759724-465949724 GCF_019279795.1 Protopterus annectens | reverse complement strand
CTACTACATAATTCACAACTTCCATACCAGACATTTTCATACATTTCTTCAAAAATCTACATTATTTTATTATATTTCCCTTCTGGGCCTCCCAGATACATCACTGTTGAAAATCAAACTCCAGTCCTCACCTATAAGTAATATTCCCTGCTGAAAGCTGATTATTTCTCCCAGATTTTTCTTAAGCTCCTTTGTAGCAGTTTTAAGTGGAATATAAGTATATGCCTGCATAATCCTCCTCCATTGCCAGTAGCCCCTTAGTACTACAAATCTACCATAATCATATTTTCCCCCCTCTTCTATCACGACTGGAGCTGCTATCACAATTAATATAAATATCCCCCATTGCTTTGTCCCAGATATTCTGCTGAATAACCATCCTGAAATCCTTTCTTTAACAAATTCACATGCTCAGTTGTTTCCAAATGTGTCTCCTGCATAACTATTTTCACTTTGCACTTTTTAA
Organism: Protopterus annectens; assembly: GCF_019279795.1. Taxonomy (NCBI): domain Eukaryota; kingdom Metazoa; phylum Chordata; order Ceratodontiformes; family Protopteridae; genus Protopterus; species Protopterus annectens. The sequence continues at coordinate 465,949,258 of NC_056738.1, read as the reverse complement.
TGTAGTTCACTACTTATTTGTATATATCTGTGAGACCATGTTATTCCCACCTGTTATGTATAACAGCTTTTTTGTGTGTCTAGTTTCAGCTTTTGTGTTACATGCATACAAAAATGCTTGGCAGGTTATCTTTTATACAATTGTTTTTTGCCAAATCCATTTGAACCTATGTCACATCTTACAAGTCTCTTCGTTTTAATAAAAACCCTCAAAAGCACACTCCCAGAACCTATTAACTTAATACTAACCCACAAAGCTATGTACATCTTCAAATAATGAAGATTAACCCTCCAAAATAGGAACAATTGTCCCAGATTGACAGCCAAACTCAGGCTTGAATTAACCTGCAATGAAGGTTATCCATACTAAGACGCATGGTACAGCTTGCGCTTTTACTTCCACTAAGTGCTGTCTAATTTTGTCTTAACTTTATTCCTCTTCTGGATGTAGAAAACAACTTAAATGCTTTCAGAAAACATCTCCTAGCCATTGAAAGAAAGAAGTATTCTGTTTTTTTATTGCCCCTTATCAGACTGTCTCCATAGAAACATGAAAACCAGATACATAGTTGCCTTCCACTACAATACTGAACTATGAATATTTATTTCTTAGAGGAAAACTTTTCATTATATTCAGTGTTATTTGTTTGCTACCCCTTAAAACTTCAAGTCAGGCGCCTTAATCCAGTCATTTCCCTGTGCAAAAGTAAGGAAAAGTATATCTATTTTTCTTATATCATGCTCTTTTGTCCAGGCTTTCTTCTCTGTTTATATCGCAGTGCCTTCATTTCTTAAAACTGAACAAGGAAACTAGGAAGGAAAAAAAACAGGAGTGCATGTTTTTTAGTACCCCTTTATACACAAAAATAACTGAGAAAGCTTTACAGCATGCAGTAAATGTCATGCATTATAAAAAATACTGTTAACAATATTTTGTTTTATTTATGTTTCCTTTATTTTCCCCTCTCCTAAATGTTGTTCCAAGCATTAATGACATGACATAAGGCATAAGCTTTGCAGTCCCCTACAAGTTCAACTAAGTCAAAAAAGTCCAACGTTTCCAGGTTTTCTTGTTCCTTCATATTTCACAAATGTAATTAAAGCTTTGTAATCTCATATTTATTTATCAATTTCTGAGTTGCTGATTTTCCTCTTGTTGATCTCCTTCTCCCAAATTCAGTCTCAGGTTCATTTCCATCATACTCCTGACTCTTTTATTCAACTCTTATGTTTTTTTTTCAGTCTCTCAAGTATTTTCCCTCTGAACACTGGAAAAAAGATTTCACTGGTATAGTCTCTCTATGGGCTGTATTTTCATAAGAATAAGCAGCAGGACCCCCTTCTATATTAGCTCACTTTTTGTTGGACAAACTTTTGTATTTCCTCCTTGGCATGTTCTGCTTTTAAAAAATGATTTTGACCCTCCATGAAAAAATATTCTAAAAATAGCTGGATTACAGCAGCTTGAATATTACACTTGCTTCTTGACATTCCTTGAATGCTGGAATAAATGTACTCCTTTTCTGTCTGGTGTACACTGAATCATTTTCCAAACACACACTCATGTCCTCCACTTTTAGTACTTTCTTTTTCCATCACATTTTTGTCAGAATCAACTTTTTCTGCTGGTAGGATTGCATCTTTACTATTAAAGGTCTGGATTGCTTTCCATGGCCAGATTTGGAGGATATACATGTCGTGCCCTTTCAATTAACTCCTGCTGTGGAACACCAGTCCAGTTACTTATTTGTGCTTTCATAAAATTAATACAGTCTGTTCTTTCCAGTTTTTTCGGGTACAGCAGAAAATCTCAGTTTTCACTATGTTCTCTGTCCACCAATTCTAGCATTTTTTTAAACATCTCTTCTTAAGCAGTTTCATACTCATCTTGCCTTTTCTTCATTTAGACCTCTGATTTTTCCAGTTTTTCAGCTCATCCGAATAACTGTTTAAAGATTATTCCATTTTTCAGCCTTTTGTTATTTGAGTTGATATACTCCTTCAGTGTTATATTTATTTTAATCACCCCTGAGCACAGTTTACTTATTTTTTCTTCTTGATTACTGTCTTGCACCAAAGCTAGAGCTTGCACTGCTTTTTGCTAAAGAGCTGCAGGGTTCTTCCCAGCTAGTGTTTTCTCTTCACCTTTTGTGACTGATTTTCTTTCACTTTCTCTGAATTTTTTTGCTGGCATCTAGGCAATACACGTACTAGCCAGTTACTGAAATTTACCCAATAAGACAATATATTCACTGTCATTCTTTTCTGAGTTTCTGTTTTATCACTGGGAAAACTGAAATTAAGCTGTTACTCACTGTGCAGCCATCTTGGAAGTCTATGTATAACTGGATTCTTATACTATTTGGTACTCTGCCTGGCTTCTGGAGTGGCCTGTGAAAGGTTTGGAGTTATTCTCCATCTAACACACATACAACTATCACTTTTTTGTAACATACTATGCTGGGTTTATTGATGTTCTTCATCTTTATAGACTTATCCTTAAATAACCAAAGACCATGTTATTGCATTTTAAAAATATGTATATAGTAACATCTCTTGCACATTACCTTTTACTGTTTTGTGTTATGCTCACTATGAGGATTGTATTTTTTTATTAACAACAGCTGTTTTATGCTTGAACTGTTGCAACATTCTAAATTGTATTTTTGTATCTGTCTTGGAGCTTTTCTCCCCGGGCCTCTACTGAAAATGGACATGTATCCAGTTAGACTAGCCCGGTCAACAAATGTAAAATAAAATAAAATAAATGTTCTGTACAGCCATTATTTCTAAAGAACCATAGTCATTGCTAGGCAGGATGGAGTGGGTGGAGAAGAGTGTCAGGAGTGATTTGTGACAGACGAGTGCCAGTAAGAGTGAAAGGGAAGGTCTACAAGAGGGTAGTGAGACCAGCTATGTTATATGGGTTGGAGACAGTGGCAATGACAAAAAGGCAGGAGTCAGAGCTTGACATGGCAGAGTTGAAGATGTTAAGATTTGCACTGGGTGTGATGAGGATGGACAGGATTTGGAATAAGTATATTAGAGGGTCAGCCCAAGTTGGAAGGTTTGGAGACAAAGCCAGAGAGGCAAGATTATGTTGGTTTGGACATGTGCTGAGGAGGGATGCAGAGTATATTGGGAAAAAGATGCTAAGGATGAAGCTGCCAGGTAACAGGAAAAGAGGAAGGCCTAAGATAAGGTTTATGGATGTGGTGAGAGAGGACATGCAGGTGGTTGGTGTAACAGAGCAAGATGCAGAGGACAGGAAGAAATGGAAACAGTTCATCTGCTGTTGCGACCCCTAACGGGAGCAGCCGAAAGAAGAAGAAGTCATTGCTAGGGCCCAAAAGTAAAGTATTTCTATTGTGTTCCTGGATGCTTCTCTTAGTGCAAATGTTCTCAATCAGATGATGAATGGTTTCACATTTTATTTGCACATTTGCATTGGTCACGCCAATGCTTCATGTATACGTGACTTCCTTCCACTCCATGCACCCTTCATATCTGTTAAAAGATTCTGAGCACCTGGATGTGTGCTGGAGGCATTCCAGAATGGGGTGCTTGAGTCATCATAGCACTCTGGTTGCTTCAATGACCTGGTGCCTCCCTGGAGTGAAACTTCTGTCAAGAATCCTGACATTCACACAGGTCAGGTATTAGGAATCTGGGCTCCACTGGCTTCCTTGAAGGCCATTTTTATACTAATGCGAGGTCTATCTTGCAAAATGCCAGGTATTATCTTTGACACATTGCATGATGTTAACCTGGCATTTAACACACACACACACACACACACACAGTCCTGGGTCGTCAAAAACATTGATCTATATCAATATCCCCACGCTTATCTGTGACACAGCCTCCTAAGGCTGGCAGGATCAGGGGATTGGATTGTGATTTGCTGGTGCTAATCACTTTAAATAACTGGGATTGAAGTTGGAACTGCTAACTCTATTGACTGTGTAATGGGTGCACAAGTAAGCTGTGGTTCTCTTCCTTGCCTACCATCAACAGCACTCCTTAGGAGGTGATGAACTTCATTGTCAGATCACTTCTGGAATTGCCAATACAGTTAGCACAGGGAGATTTCAACATCAATTCCTCTGTATTATGAGGGATTTTGGCTGCACTCATGTTACTTGCCCTGTAACCCAGAAAGTAGGTTATTGTTACAGCTTTGTTTTCCAACTCGGTGCTTCAGTCTCTCACAATGTAACAGAACTACTCTCTTTGAGTACCATCACATTCTGTTTATGATAACTTTATCCTAGTTACAGACCCATGAACGCAAACTGGAAGAATGCATCAATTTAGTTGCTTTAACAATAGATCAATTTGTTCCTGGCTTCTGCTGGAGGACCAAATGACTTGGGGTTTACTATTAAAATCCTGAAGTGGATGCTGTTGAGTGATCACGTCATCAAAATAAAAGTATTGAAAATAAAAACATCGGACAGGCAACAATAATGAAACTGGTAATGTCGACCCATCCCATTTGACAAAGGTGACACAGTGTACTCTGTCTTCATAGGTTCTTAGGTAGATACTAGGCTATCTGCCAGAGGGCATTTATAAGCCTAGCCAGAGTGTGTCGGCTTTCGCCGCCCCACTGATTAATTAACTGAGCCTCTATCAAGCAGAGCCAACAAAGTGATCCCAGGGGTGTATTTTCTGTTACCCATCCACTCGTCAAGGCTTCTCTTGAAGAGTGTTAGTGAGGGGCTCTGCCTAATGTAGTTAGGAAATGTGTTCCAAAGCATGGGGAGTCTCTGTGACAGGAATCTATCCCTCCAGCATGTTCTATTTGTTGTTGCGGCGAGGTATAGCTCACTAGAGCACATGGCTCGCAGTGACTTGAATTTCTTTAAGTGGAGCATGTCCATCAATTCTGAGTTGGACATGGCTTTGTAAGTCAGGCAGAGATCACCTCTGAGTAAGCGATATGCCACAGCTGGAGTTTTTTCAGTCGGGCTGCATAGGACATATGTTTGAGGCCAGTAATCCTCTTGGTGAGGTGCTTTTCTAGTCTTTCCAGCTGTTGGAAGTGTCTTGTGAGGTACATCCCAAATGGGGCATTGTACTCTATGATAGGTCTTATGAGTGATGAGTAGAGGGGCACTATAACCTCTTTATTTCTAGATGCGAACCCCTTAGTAATTAGATGGGCCACATAGAAGGATTTCCTAACTACTTTGGCAATATGACTGTCAAAGGAGAGATTACTATCTACCTGGGTCCCCAGATCTCTTATTACCTCTTCTGTATTAAGGGGGCTGCCGTCTATGTGGTAATTCATGGGTGTTTTATTTTTCCCAGACAGGATGACTATGCATTTTTTGGCATTTAGCTTGAGGCCATGACTTTGATACCAAGTGTCTTTCTCAGTAAGGCCTTTTTGAAGGATGTCCGTGTCAGCCGGAGAGTCAATTATGGCTCCCAGTTTGCAGTCATCGGCGAACTTGCTTAGCCATAGCCCTCCTGTGTTTGCCTGTACTTCTGGGAAATATATACCGAACAGTAGGGGTCCCAGAACCGAGCCTTGCGGGACACCACTTGTGACTGGTTTAGCCAGTTGGCAACCCATCTTGTGATGTAGGGGTTTATGTTCAGGCGGGTGAGTTTTTCTATAATACCCGAGTGAGGAATGGTGTCGAATGCCTTGGCGAGATCAAGGTAGGCTGTGTGAACCACCTTTCCCTCGTCTATGGTCTTGGTGACTCTACCAGGGTCACTTGTGGCCCCTCCTTTGTGGTGCGGAATAACTGTTGCTGTGCGCCATTCTATGGGCACGTAACCTGTGGAGAGGCTGAGGTTGAACAGCGTGTTTAGGTGGGGGGGTTAGTTCATTCTGTAGTTCATGCAAGACGCAGCCTGGGACACCATCTGCCCCTTCCAGTCACTCCCAAGTAACGTTTTGCAGGGGCATAAGCCCCGTGCACCCCCTCACCCCCCAACTGTATATACAAACTCCGAGATCGCACTACAGTGAGGAAATAGGTACATTTCCCAATCCCCACTGTACCGCAATCTCCAGATAGAATGTCGACCTCACATTGAATGCACACTATCATTTGCTGTTATGGCGCCGACCATTTTCGGTTTGACCTTCCATGAACTAGAAATTAGCCTTTCGACCATTCCCAGCTCACATGAATGCCATCTGACATTTCAATAGTAAACCAATGATTTGTTTACAGACTATAAAGCTGTCATCTCTGGATCTGCTTTCCCCATCTTGTAGATGCTCTGGCCACCTTGCGTGAGCTGTTTTTTAATATTGACTGCCATGGCATGGGAAGGATTATACTGAACGCTGTGTGATGAGGATAGAGTTCTGCACTCCCTGAGGAAACGCTTAGGCTTGGTGGGCACTATGCCACTTAGCAAGATGAGATCCCTTGTGAAAAGGCACCATTTCTGTTTAGAGACAGCTCATCTGTAATGAAACAGTTGATGTTCCTTTGGATAGTAGAAACGCTGAAAAACCCAGCATGTCTCATCACATGTAAGGGACTTTCTTCTGAATAATTCAATTTCATTGCTCAATTCTTTGCAGCTAAGCTGTTATCAATGTAGAAAGCATCTTGCTCCATGATAATCTCAGGCAAAGACTGCACCATCCAGACCAAGATTTTTGCTTGGTCTTGGTAAGTTTCAAATGCCAGATCATTGTGATCTTGTCTCCATAATTTCTAATATGCAACCTGCCACCTGCTGCTTAGAACTCTGCTCATCAAAGCTGATTATGGCCTACCTTGTGCAATAGCCCATGACTTTTCAAATCATTATCTTTGAATAGTAGTGTCTTTTCCTCTTTCTTGAATGACATCTTCCGACCCCAATTCTAAAAAAAATATTGACACCTGATCCAGACATACTTGATAATTCATGCCCAATCTCCAACCTTTACTAGCAAGATTACAAAGTTGTTTACAAAGTTGGATAACAGGAGAACTGAATTTACAATCTATTTTAGTCCATCTTCTTCACCAGAGAAAGCACTACTACAGCCCTTACCAGAGCTATGAATAACATTCTCTTAGTTAAAGATCAACATTATTATTCCATCTTGGTCCTTGATCTCTCTTCAGAATGTAAAATGGTTGCCTCCTATCTTCCTATCTTTTCAGGCATATCTAAAAGATAGGATGCAAACCAAACTGGATGGCAGAAGCTATGTTCCTGGGCACATGCAACAGATTCACTGTGCGTTTAGTTGACACATGATTAATCTAGAATAAACTGTCTTTCGGCTTTTCCCGGTTAGGGGTCGCCACAGCGGAACTCCGGTCCGCTAATGATTGGCAGTAGATTTTTACGTGCTGGCTTGCCGGGCCTAATGCACAACCTTCAACGAAGGAACTCCCATTCACGCATGTCGACACACAGAAGATGCTGTAACTGAGAATCAAATGTGCAACGTCTAACTGTGAGGCGACAACGCTACCGCAACACCACCACTGCAAAATGTTTAAATCCTTGCGAGGTCACTCAAAACAGCAATACCTTCAAGGGTGTAAAACACAGAAAAGTATTTTTTGTACATGGGTTTACCCCCCCTGCACTACCCAGAAGTGGAAGCAAGGTCCCACTCGCTGGTCTCTAAATAAACCTAGTCCAGGGTTGCACAAGCTCAGGGGAGACAGAAAAGTGGAAAATAAAATAAAACTAATATTTTCCCTCTTCAACAATTTCACACTACAGTGTGTGACACCAAAGCAGTCCTGATGCAGTGAAATGTCAGCTACAGGAAACATGTAGCCTTCTAGGTTTTACACTGCAATTCTTGATTTTTAGGGCTGTAATAAAGCATGGGCCACCCCATAACTAACAGATACTTTCTGGAATCTATTCTTTGATGAGTTACTGTGCCACCTCTTTTATCCCACAATTTTGATTTTAGGTCCTCTGTTATCCCACAATTTTGATTCCTCGTTATTCTACATATAACCAACATTCTTCCATCACTAGGTGAGGTCAGTCACAGGACAGGCTTATAATATCACTACTATGCCAATGATACTCCCCCCAGATGATGTGGATCCTTTTATTCCCCCAACCTACACACACGGGGGGGGGGCAGTGGGCCATCTAATACACCATCAGTGTCATAGCTGCCTTTGTGATGACGCATCCAGAAGCCTCTTCGCCCTCCCCCACACTGAGGATACCTATTGTAAGGGAAGGGATACAAAGAATCAGACTAAGGGAGGCCTGATGCTCAGCAGGCACCGGGGCACAAAGCACCCAATAAATAATTTGTCTGCTATGTAGTCTTTAATTAAGGACTTGGAATGCCTCCAGAACTGGATGAAATTTAATCATGTGACAATGCACACCTCCAAGATAGTAGCCATGGGTATTCATACCACTCTTCGGCAACCAGATATTCCAATTCTGAATCTCACTATTAATCACAATGGGCAAAGTGGAGTTTGTTGAGTAGTTAAAGAATCCTAGCGTTGTTTGCAACATACACACTCAGTTTGCCTGGTCAGTGCGTTTCAATTTGCTATAAACTAAACATTTACTCCTACCTCAAAACCTTGTAGTGCTAAGCCAAGGTCTCATCGCATTTCAACTACTGCAACTCCTTTTATAAGGCTTTCATAAATAGAAATGGATCTGCTACAGCCAGTGGAGAATTCTGCAGTTGGTTACTTACTTACTGGTAGCTCACATTATCAGCACACTACTCCAGTTATGAGAAGTCTGCACTGGCTAACAATTAAGTGTTGAATAACCGAATATTCTAGTGCTGGTTTATTTAGCTGAATATGACAAGGTGCCCCTTATCTGAAAAAATTGCTGGATCCACACCATCATCAAAGACCTTTGCATTCTTCATTTTTGGAATTGTAAGAAATTCCAAGAGGAAACTGGAGTCCTGCAGTACAATACCTTTGGAAAGTTTTCCCCGATGGTTGAGAAGGTCACAATGCTCAACAGATTTAAAAGGTTAGTTTAAAACCTCTCCCACTGAATTATTATTCAAGTGTAGTTTAAGATTTAATACTTCACTACTCATCTATAGTATTTTAACATTATTTTTTATAACACAGGTGCTTAGCTTTCTTTCAATCACTTTAAAGATATGAATTTGAATGGAACTAAATTCTATACATTTCAACCATTTTACACAACATTCTAAATGTTTAAATTGCTACAGTTTCTTTATAGTCCAGTGACCTAAAAAATCTGGTTATTCTGCTACCGATGACCACTTTGTACGGATTCTGTTAGTGGTAACTGTTATTTAACAATGGCATTGGACAGGCCACAAGAGATAAGTATTAATAAATCGATCTGGTTAATGTTCACTCAGTGGTCATTAAAAGCAGCAGGACTTCTTTATAAAGTGAAACCTTTCCTATCGGACCATGCATGTAAGACCATAGTTCAAACTTATCAACGCCCTAACATGCCTCTCCAGTTTTAACTAACCTACAGCTAGCCAGACTAGAGCAATCATATAATAATAGCTCAAAGTTTGCAAGTAACCACATTCACTGTCTTGCACTTCAGTCCCTTAATGGTCTGGAGCTACCTAATCTATTGGCCCAGGCTCACATTAAGACTGCCTAAAACATCCGCTAAGCCATCAGCCAGTTACTAAACTGGTACTCTTCCCATACAGGACTGTGTCCACTGAACCAATACTTACTGCTTACTCAAAAATCTAAAAACCTTAATGGTGACCACCTATACCATGTATACTATGCTGAACTGTTGCACTCTCTCCAAATAAACATTAGCATTATCTATTCTTGTCTAGTAATTAAAATAACCTTTAAAACATGCATATCAATAAAATGATCCTACACTTTAACACACTCATTATTAAGCCCCCTGCTTATTTTAATAACTTCCTACCTAGATTTTAAAATCCCAATGAAATTGTACATATCAAATAAATAATCCTGCCCTTGTATCTGTGCCATTACTAAGTCCCTCACAAGCGAATATCTTGTTGGATAAAACATGCATGTACCTCATCTGTTGTCATTATTAAAATTCAAAAGGGACTTTATATATAAACTATGACTTTAGTTATGTGTGACTTTAGCATGTTGCAAATACCGTACAGTGTACTTAGCATGCTGATCAACAGTTCAGCTGCATATACTTAAATAGCTCAGTGTTACGCAGGACATTTTTGTTAGCTCATGCTAACTGCCTGTAATAAGTATGCAATGCGGAGATTTTATCCCCAGGCCTCCTCTAAAAAGGTTTTTGCCAGCCACACTTTCCTGGCAATCAAATGTAAACAAATAAATACATACATTTTTCCTTACGTCATTTTACTCATTCAGTATTTGTTATCATATTACCTGCTTTGTCCATTTCAGGGTTGCAAGGAAGCATGAGCCTATCCTGGAACTCAAAAACTACAAGACAGTACAGGAACGAATTCAGGACAGAATGCTAGTCTACAACAGAATGTTCATACCCTCATAAACACTCACTTAAGGGGTGTGCGCATTCACGCATGCACACACACACACACACGCACACGCACACGCACACGCACACACACACGCACACACACACACACACACACACACACACACACACATACACACCCCTATAGACAGTCTGGATTCACCTACATTAAATCTTTGAGATGTGGGAGGAAACCAAACCACCTGGCAAAAACCCAAGCAGACACAAGGAGGACATGAGAATTCATATGTAATAGGGCTAGTGTTGCTGATGTTGACAATACTCAGAGGGGCTTGGTCTGTTGGTGATACTGAGAGGAGACCGTTTTTTTCTGATCCATCTGACAGTACGAATGTTGCCACTGCTAGGACCAATACTTGTCCTGTTAAAAATATATTATTACAAACTTATTCTAGTGACATCATTGCTACTTATGATGTTTGTTAAAAAGAATTCGCTACTTCTTTTGGCTAACCCAGACCTTAGGAAAGTATTAGGCAAGAAACCAAAGTTTTCTTTTAGAAAAAATGTTATTATTCAAATGACAGTTTTGAACAGAATCCTTGTGAGCTATCAAAGACATGTGGTACATATCGTTGCCGAAAGTGTAAAGGTCAGTACATCTGGAAGAGTTGTTCTTTTCTACATCTGCATACAAAGCAAGAGATTTGTTTTGATTTTTGTGTGGATTGTAGAGCCAAAAATTTGGTATACTATGCCAGTTATACTGTTTGTACTGCAATTTACATGGGCAAAACCAAAAGAATGGTTAAAGACAGAATACTAGAGCATGTAGGTGATATACAGAATCATATACCGCCTGTATCTTAGCGAAACATATATTAGATAGTGGTAATGATTGTGTTTCATTTTTGGGGTTATTTTTTGAAAATATGAGGGGTGGTGACCAAACCACACCAACCGTGGGTAAATCTAGCATTACTCACACCCAGACGTGGGTTATTGCTTAAATATACCTTGTATATTATGTCAATGGTCTGAAGAAGCGAACCTTGCCTCCGCGAAAGTGCTTACCTGTTTGTCACATATGTTAGTAGCTTTTGTTTTATTAAAAGTGTGTGCTTCAGTTATGATGACCGGAATCCATTTATTTGGAATTGTGTTGTTTTTGTTGGCCTTCCAGTTTTTATCTGACCACTCAACTTTGTTTTGCTGCTAATTTGTTTTGGTGGAGTGGCCAAGACATGGCAGAAGGATTTGATGTAGAACTCGGATATAATCCTGGACTCAATGTACAAGTCGGTATGGAACATTTATAATGGATTTTATTGACTGACTCCAATCCACTGTTGAATAATTTAACTGAGAATGGATTTACTGAAGAGTTGGCCACTGATGGTGTTTCTTAGGCTGCCTTCAATGTACGGTACAGAGAATATGAGAATAAACTGTTTAAATACAAACATTTACAGTGGCACAGACTGCATTTGGAAGCAGTTATACATCACAAGGCAGTTCCATGGGGATTGCGTGTCTTAAAATGTCTACTTATGGCATGCTATACCCCGATTTGCTGAAACAATGGCAGTCTCAATCTTCGAGTGAGTATGGACTATATACGTCTGTCATCTGATTTTTTTTCCACATCTTCAACTGACTCACACTTACTCCAACATGGCTTAGACCATGTTAACAATTGGTGTAAGGACAATGGCCTCAAATTAAATGTAAAAACACGTAGCATGGTTCATTTGGTAAACAAAACAGTTTAATTTACCATATAGTAGACGCACACCTCCAGACAATTTTGTAAGGGATCTGGGTACTCTTGTTGATAATTCCTTATCATTTGACCATCATGTCTCCACAGTAGTTTGGAAAGCCTTTTATCTGACCATCTAAAATCCAAAGACAACTCCACTAAATCCAAAGCTGTCTTGCTCTCTTTTACTCATATCTTATCAAAACCGTTATTGAATATAATGCACCCTTTTGGCATGTACTTATCTAAACATATCACAGAACATGAGATTTTTTTCAGAGATTCATCTCTATACGCAGTCTCTTACAGACTTTGCCACAAAAATCTATAACTAGACTCCTATTCCTTTTGCAGAACTAATGGTACATCAAATACTCTGTTAAAGGAACTAAACATTCATCAGTAGATAAGACATGTTGGCATGACAGATTCATATCCCAACATATCTCACATCTCTGGAACAAACTTCCCTACAAGTCAAGCAGAGTAGCATGCTAGCCACCTTCACGGTAAACCTAGTTAATTGGATGGACAGCCTCAAATTCTCTCCCAGTCTAGTCTATCCTGTCTTGTTCTCCTTGAGCTTAGAAGGAAATTTTGAATAGTTTTTGGCTAGTCTTGAAATAGTTTGTAGACAGATTGCCTAGTACTTAACTATGAACCTATGTCCTTCAGCCTGGCTGGGATGGGGTGGTAGAGTAAGGTAAATAAAAATGCCCTTACTACCAGTATAACACTGAGAACACAAGCAACCCTCATGGCTGCCTGAAAGAGGACTCCCATTGACGGCTCATGTGATAGTATATCCAGTTGTGACTTCCACCTACTAGGAAACAAATAGACTATAGCCTAACAGGGCAAAGCTTAATGACAGGCAGGCACTGGGGTAAAAAAAAGGCATATGGTAAAAACAAATAAGGACTAAAGGGTACTTTACTTTCTCAGCTTCAATAAGAAGTAGACAGAAGGACTATACTATCCAAGGGAAGAGTTTATTTGGGGCCCACTGATCCATGACTTGAGAGCTCTCCTTCAGAAGGGATACAGTTCAGTTTAGATACATTTACAAACCTGCAGTTTCAGGGGGCCGCTCTAATGAAATGCTTGGACCTACAATGCTGAATCCACCAAAGAGAACAAAAAGAAAATAAGACCAAAAATACAGTAAACAACTAACATCGAACATCTCCCTTCTACTTTAACCATTTTGTTTTTACAGGGAAGCAAGTCCCTCCCTGCACCCTTGAACTTATACATACCATCTCCAAGACCACCACACTTTGGAGAAAAGGAAATACTCCAAGAAACTGAAATCTTGTTTGGTCATTCAGGCTCCAAATTTTGGGACTCGGAATTGTGAGTCCTGACATCTCAAGCAGTTATAATTCAGCCTAAATAACACTGATAAAGGCCATGCAGAATCACACAGTGTACTCCAGTGTGGAGAAACAGATAAAAATCAATGTCTAAATGGAGGAGGAGGCCATGTGTGTAAGAAAAGAGCAACTATTGTTTGACCTGTTATTTGGGTAATGCATATGCGGTACAGAGTCACTGCTAATTGCAGGCACCACCACCGGTCCCGGAAGCAGCTAAGTAAACCAGTGATGTTCACATCACAGAAACTCTAGCTGCCAATGATATAGAAGTTGTCTATTCACAGCCATCAACAGCTAGAGAAGTCTGTTACTAGTGTGAGTGTGTGCCACTGAGGTCTGGGCATGTACTTTGGATTAATTCACTCCCCAGATCCCAAAATACAGAAAATAAGAAATGGGGAAAGGGGATAAGAAAAGACCATTTTCTCTCCCCCACCACTTTTCTAGCTTTAAAGAAAACATGGAACCTAATCTACTACAGAACACAGTCATCAGAAAATCAGATATGGCCAACGAAGGAGAAGTGTGTCAGGCACTCAATGTATGATGTTTCGCGTTTCTACTGTGCTCCTTTAGAAAGACTTTCTTTGATGTTTATTGACAGAGTTAACTTCCTGGCAATCTCTGTACTAATTACAAAGTGAGGACGCAAGCAGCATCAAAGTGCATTAAGCCTATCAAAGCACTGCTGATGCCCTAGACATCATCGAGTCTGAACAAGTACGTATCTGGCTCAAAATGTGGCTTCAACATCTGCAGCATAGGAGAAAGCTAAGAGAAGGGAAATCTGGAGAGAGTCAGGCTTTGCGTGTGTCATTTTGTATTGCAGACAAAAGGAGAAAAGATCTCCAAAAATTTACCATTTATGAATAGCTCTCCATTAGTATAGTAAAAACTATGAGACAAACCTAGCTAAACTTGAGTCTTCACTGTGTAATACCTTAAACCTCCTAAAATACAGGCCCATGGGATATATGCAAAAGACGCCTTAAAGAAATCAAGTGTTTCAGCTATATGGCTTCTGAATGTCCATTAATTTTCACTTACTTCCTTTTTAAGTCTTTACGGATTCATACAGGGCAATAAAGCCAAACCCCACTAGATATGGATGTGCATGTTTCGGCCTTCTTATGACTGCCTTAAGGTGTCATTTGCATATATCCCATGGGCCTCTATTACAGGAGATTTAAGGCATCACACAGTGAAAAGTCTAGCTTGGCTATGTTCTTCTTGGCATTTTTACTAAATGATGTCTGTCACCTTTTTACTCTGGTTTGGATGTTAGTTGGAATATTTTGCAGACACCTTAATTGTTATGGACATCAGCTGGGCTTAAGATCCTCTGTTTCTGAAGTACAGTCAAACAGATCACTTGTCCTGAGCTGACGAGGTCATAAGAAGGCTGAAACATTGATGTCCACAGCTACTGGAGTTTGGCTTTATTGGTATGAATGAAACCATAAAGACTTAAAAAGGAAAAAGGAAAAACTCATGGACATTCAGAAGCCACACACCTGAAACACTTGATGTCCTTAAGGGGTCATTTGCATACATCCCATGGGCCTCTGCTACTGGAGGTTTAAGGTATCACACAATGAAAACTATCTTGGCTAGGTTTTTCTTATAGTTTTTACTAACTTGTCTGTCTGTGTAATGCGGTTAGCGTTGCTGCCTCACAGCAAGAGGTTCTCCAGTTCAATCTACGGCTGGGGTGCCTTCTGTGCAAAGTCTTCATGTCCTCCCTGTGGTCGTGTGGGTTTCCTCCGGGTGCTCCGGTTTCCTCCCACATCCCAAAGACATGCTGTAGGTGGATTGGACACTCTAAATTGGCCCTAGGTGTGAGTGCGTGTGTGCCTGTGTGCCTTCTGTGGAAGGTTGGGTGCCGGGCTGGCAACTCGACACTGTAAAACTCCACTGCCAATCATGAGCGGACAGGTGATCTGCTGTGGTGACCCCTAACCGGGAAAAGCCGAAAGTAGAAGAAGGTTTGTTTGTGTAATGTTTTTACTCTCCATTACACTTGTGAAACACTAAGATACAGTTTTTCTTTTTTTTTTCTTTTCTTTTTTTTAAATTGTAGTACATTCTGCCACCAAGATCATCAGAAGGGTTCAGCTTGGTGGAGTAGGGAGGTAGGGCCCGACAATGACCCAGGCAACCATAGCTTAATTAGCATCTCAGACACCTGATAGAACAGTGTGGATAGGTGTGTCTTTACTGGAGGAGTAGAGCCTCCACCTTTATTAGCACAATGGTTAAAGCATGACGTTTGAGTCCATCTGTCAGAATTATCTTCTTTCGACAGCCAAGTTAAAAAGTAGCTAAGTCAGAAAAAAAATGATGTATGCTTCAACCAGCAGTAGAAAAAAAAATAAACGTAAAGGGACAAGATTTAGCAATATTCAAATACCTGAAGTGATATATAGAGCAAAATATGTGCACCCACAAGCAGACAGTAAATGGTATACTGCAATATAATTCCAAGTTCTGCCAGAAACGTTAACAGTACAATCTGTATGAGATACTACTACTAAGGATACAGCATAATACAGTCAAACTATACGGGACAAACAGTACAAAAACACTAATTCACAGCAGGTATTTGACAGAAGAAATTGGACTGCCCTGAAGTCTTACTAAGGCATGACATAGGGACTGTTAAAGAAGGTAGGCAAACACACAAATACCTGCAAAGTGGTGAAGGGTTAAAGGATTGTCACTGTTTGGGGATCCGCTGCACTCTACAAGCACCTATGGTGTATATCTACTCAAGCAGCTATCTATGCCAGACTAAGCTGAAGTTACTCTTACTGGTAATAAAGTCAGTCAGAATGCTTAGCTTCCAGTCTTCTGACATGAGGAATCGTCAAATGAACACAACTGGATAATGAATCTAAAAACTTGGATACACTGAGCAAGAGGAAAAAAAAACGATATAAGGAATTATTTCACAAGAGAGAGATCACAAATACTTCTGTTGAAATGGCATTACACTTGTACAGCAGTGCTAAGTACCATATCCTACAAACTCACTAATTATTCATTACAGTAAATCATTTGAAATTAAGGATTATATGGCTTTCAATTTCTTGTAATACAATTTAAAGATTAAAGCCATCAAGCAATTAATACTGTAGTGAGGTACAACCCACAATCTGATACAATCTGCTTTGCATGAAAATAAAACAGACTGACTCTGCAAAACCAGCTACTTAACAGTTAAGATGGGGTTATTTACATTTAGGTAGGTGCATACACTTAGTATTTCCAATTACTAACTACCCAGCTAGTGAAATACCAAGATATAGAGGAAT
This sequence comes from Protopterus annectens, assembly GCF_019279795.1. Lineage (NCBI taxonomy): Eukaryota > Metazoa > Chordata > Ceratodontiformes > Protopteridae > Protopterus > Protopterus annectens. Next base: position 465,932,397 of record NC_056738.1, on the reverse strand, counting down.
GGTTTAAAGTGTTACAGACAGCAGTTATTTATTTGTTTATCGGGGTAGGGCACTGATCAAATATGACAAACTGCAGCCTCAGCCCAGGTTGAATAGTGCAACAACAAACAGATGAAAGTAACATAATACATGAACAAAGCTTGGCAAAACAATATGTATAGCAATGACATTATAAACAGCAGCAGTACCAAACAACAGTACTGTAAAGCTATTCAGTACAAACTATATGCATATAAACAAACGGTTAAAGTAGAAAGGGAAGAGTTCAGCAAGAAAGAGAGCTGCATCGGAAAGAGGTGATTAGGTTTTGGTGGTGCTTCAACTGAGGTGTAGACTGGGTTAGTGAGGGGTAATATTATAATTAAGAGTGAAGTACTAAAAAACTTACTATGTGGGGTTTGGCTTTATTGGCCTGAAACTGTCCATTAAAACGACTTCAAACGTAAAAGTCATGGGCAATCAGAATCGCCATATAGCTGAAACACTTGATGTTCATAAGGGTCATTTGCATATATCCCATGTGCCTCTGTCACAGGAGGTTTGGGAGGTCACTCATTGGAAGTTCTAACTTGGCTGGAGTTTTCATTTAGTTTTTACTGATTGTTTTTTTCAGTGTGACCTTCTCACTCTTTGTTTTGATTTACTATGTAGAAACAGGAAAAATGCAACACAGCTTTGCTTTCTTGCTATAAATAAGGCCCATATTTCTTGCTATAAGACAATGTCCAAGTATGAAAAAATACATCCAATTTTATATATATATATATATATATATATATATACACACACACATACATTTACATATTTTACATATACATATATATATATATATATATATATATATCTATATATATATATATATGAATCTATGTTGTAACATCGAAAGTACGTTTCACCGAAACGTACAAAAGCAAACTCAATTTCGCATAAATGCATTTTACCGAAATTGTACTTTTGCCAAAAAAAAAAAAAAAAAACACGCCAAAAAAAACTACACAAATAAAACACTACTCACATTTATGCAGTGGGACAAGCCTCCCTTGCAGCCCCCATGTGGGGGACTGTGCCTCCCACCCCCTACTTTAATATTCTCACTCCGAGATCGCACTACAGTGGGGAAAAGAGAATATTCCCTTATCCCCGCTGTACCACGATCTACGCAACAGTTTGCTTAGTTGTACAATCAACACTACATGTTGATGTACAACTAAATCTACATGCAAACTGTGTGTTTTTTTTTCTTTTTTTGGCGAAAGTGCATTTTCGATAAAAATGCAGTTTTGCTAAACTGAATTTGCTCAAGTAAGTTTTGATTAAACGTACTTTCAATATTCAGACTAGGACCTATATATATATATATATATATATATATATATATATATATATATATATATATTTAGGTTCATAGGTAGGTACTAGGCTATCGGCCCAAGGGCCTATGTAAGCCTAGCCAGAAAGGTACCATAGCTTACGCCACCCAAGAAAGTTATTTTCCTGTGCCACTGTCCAGCAGAGACACAGAAGTGATCCCTGGGGTGTATTTCCTATTTCCTATCCACTCATCCAGATTTTTCTTGAAGAGTGCTAATGAAGAACTTTGCTTGACATAGATGGGTAGCTTGTTCCAGAGTATAGGAAGTCTCTGGGACAGGAATCTATCCCTCCAGCATGTCCTGTTTATTGTGGTGACAAGGTTTAGGTCCCTAGAACGTGTAGCTTGGAAGAATTGGATTTCTTTAGGTGTAGCATTGTCCAACAGCTCTGGGTTTGACATAGCTTTATATGTTAGGCAGAGATCACCTCGGAGTAGGTGATATGCTTACGGAGTAAAGCTGGAGTTTTTTGAGGTGGTCAGTGTAGGGCATTTGCTTGAGGCTAGTAATCCTCTTTGTGAGGTACTTCTGTGGTCTTTTCAGCTGCTGCAGATGTCTTGTGAGGTACATTCCAAAAGGGGCATTGTACTCTATAATGGGTCTAATGAGTGACGAGTAGAGGGGAACAATGACCTCTATTTTACTGGACGAGAACCCTTTTATGATGAGGTGTGCCATGTAGAAAAAATTCTTAACTACTGTGGTGATGTGACTATCAAAGGAGAGACTACTGTCCACCTGGGTCCCAAGGTCTTATCACGCATTCGGTGTTAAGTAGATTGCTGCCTATGTGGTAGTTCATGGGTACAGAGTTTTTACCAAAGGGATGACACTGCACTTTTTGGCACTAAGCTTGAGACCATGGCTCTGACACCAGGCATCTGTCTCAGTAAGGCCCTTCTGTAGGATGTCCACATCATTTGGGGACTTGACTATGGCTTCTAGTTTGCAGTCATCTGCGAACTTCGTCAGCCAGAGGCCTTCTGTGTTAGCCTGTACTTCAGAGAAGTAGATACCAAACACACACACACAGATATATATAGTTTTACTATCAATATGTCGAACATCAAAATAATTTTAAACAGACATATTGAAAGTAAAAAAAAAAAAATAGAACGAGTTACAATGTCGAATCCGCTGATCAAATTCAGCAGATTTGACATTGTTTCCGAACACAGCACCTGATGTCCAGATAGGAGTTCACATACAGTAAATTCCTATACCTGACATCACGTTTTTCCCTCCACACCCCCTGCTAACTATATATTCCAACTCCGAGATCACACTATAGTGAGGAAAGGGATGAATTTCCCTAACTGCACTGTAGCGCAATCTCTGTACAGTTCTTCAAATTTATATTAGCGAATGTACACATTTGCTAATATCAACGTTCGAACATTGAAAATGCACACATATGAAACATTCGAACATCTGTAGTTCGAATTTTTCATATGGGTGCATTCTCACCTCGACATTGTAATAGTAAACCACATGTATATCTGTATATATCTATATATCTATACATCTATCTCTCTCTATATATAAATATATATATATATATATATATATATATATATATATATATATATATATATTTTTTTTTTTTATTTTATTTTATTTTACATTTGTTAACTGGGTTAGACTGGCTGAGCTTTTGGCTCATTTTCAGCAGAGACCCGGGGAGAAAAGCTCCTCAGGACTAGAAAACAATTTATTAAATTTTAGTAACACAGTAGTAACAATCAGACAGGATCTTACAAGCAGAGACCTGGAGAGCAAAAAAGCTCCTCAGGCAATTCAATTATACAGAGTATTAACAATTGGCAGACAAGTATGTGAGTTGTTACAAACAATGTTTTAAACGATTAGCAGAAGAAAATGTGACTAGTTTCAATACTACTTAAACTGCTTAGAGCAAAATGAGTTAATAGTTAGGCAGATGCTTATTTAAAGTGGGTAGGATCTAGTTGTATAGGAGTTTGGAAACAAGAAAGGAAAGTAAGAATGACTAGTAGGGGATGTAGGGGAGATAGAGTATAGGAGATTAGCAGGTAGGTTGTTTTGAGACTGTAAGAATTAAGAGTGGTTGGAGACAGAGGAAGGGAAGAGGCAGGGGAATAGTTAGAGATACATTAAGAGTGAAGTGGTGAAAGGATGGTGGTTTCAGGGTGGTTGGCTACAAAGGCAAAACCACTTTGTTTTTAGGTATTTCCTTGTGGCTAATTTTAAACTTTTGCTATGCTGGAGGGATTTTATTTCCAAGGGGAGTTGGTTCCAGGATGTATCTGGGTTATAGTTATAGAGAAGGCAGCCTATTTTGGTTTTGGGTTTGTAGATGTCTAATAATTCTTGATTTGAGCTGTGTAGCGTCCTAGCAGGGGAATATCTGGATATGATAGTGGAGAGGCTGGGGCAGAAGGAAGATAGGTAGATGATAGAGTGGATGATTTATAGTTGGTATAGTTGGAGCAGTTAAGGGAATTCTAGCCAGTCTAGTTGTTGTAGTGCTAAGCAGTGGTGTGACTTGTAGGTTTGGTTAGCTACAAATCTGACCATCTTATTAAAGTTAGTTTCAAGCACGGAAATAAGTGTAGAATTTAGGTCTGTGAATATGTGGCAGCTGTACATGAGTGTTGGGAGTAATAAAGCCTGGGAGAGAGTTACTTGGGCAGTGTTAGTTAAGTATTTCTTGCCACGGAAAAGGTGTCCAAGTTTCCGATGAGTTCTTTTTACCAAGTTAGTAATATGGAGATCAAACTTAAGCTGATCATCTACTGTAACACCTAGCAATTTAGTACTAGATTCAGCTGAGATGATAGTGTTGCTGCAGGATAAGATGGTAAATGTACTTTTGAGTGTGGTGATGTTTTTAGGGAGGAAGAGTAGGAGCTTAGTTTATTTTGCATTAAGTATTAGTTTGTTATCACTAAGCCAAGTCTGAATGGTGTGGGAGGATGCCTGGTTGAGTGGAGGTCATTTGGGTTGTCAGCAATGGTTATAACAATTGAGTCATCAGCATATTCCGCAAGATATGACTGGGGACAAGAGGAGTAGAGCAAGTTAGTGAAAATATTAAAGAGTAGTGGTCCAAGTATGGACCCTTGGGGGACTCCCATTTGTACAGTGAGAGGGGAGGATAGTGCAGAGAGCCATTTGACTGATTGCTGGCGGGTAGAGAGAGAGCTGGAGAACCAGGAGATAGTAGGGGGAGAGAAATGTAAGTTAGTAAGTTTATCTAGAATGGGTGAGAGACAGTGTCAAAGGCTTTAGAAAGGTCAAGGAATAGACAAGTTTATTGTTATCACAAGCTAGGGAGACTATGTTGATGAATGATAGGAGTTCAGTAGTTGTACTATGTTTGGGACGGAAACCATGCTGTGTGAGTGTGAGAAGGTTTTCTTGGTGAAGGTAATGCATTACCTGCTTGTGAATGCATTTCTCTAGGATTTTTGAGACTGGAGAGAGTATGGCAATCGGTCTGAAGTTGGATATGTCTGAGAAGTTGCCCCCTTTGTGAATGGGTAGAGTAAAGAAATTCTTCTATACAGTGGGGACATAGGATTCAGAAATGGATTGGTTGATTAAGACAGATACAGGATAGGCAAGAGGTTCAGAGGTAATCTGCAGGAAGTAAGGGGGCAGCTTGTCAACAGATAGGGAGCAAGGTTTAAGTTTAGAGAGTAATGACTTTACATAGTTAGTTGATACTGATTTTAGAGAGGAGGAGTTAGGAGGGCTCAGAAGAGGTATAGAGTTCGTGGGGGTGCTAGTGTTGTTTCTGGGGGAGAGAGAATTTATTATGGAGGTTATTGAGTTTATAAAATGATTGTTAAATTTGTTGACTATGTCTTCAGATGTTGCATTGGGACATGGGTTAGGAGAGGAAGGGTTTCCTGGAAGAAGAGTCTGTTTAATAGAGCTCCAGAATTTCTTTGGGTCTGATTTAAGAGTAGAGGGAGGATTGGCATAGAAGTTTATTTTGTCATAATGGATGACTTTTTTTATTATATTCCTGAGTTCTTCATATTTCTTTTTTTTTTTTTCAAAACAAGTTTATTGTTTTAACATATAAGAGAAATATCATAACAAATTTATACAAATAATTAAAAATAGGTATTATTATAATATTCAACAAAACAACTAAAGTATTTACAAAGACATCCACTACAATCAGATCAATTAATTAAACTAAAATACTGTGCTATTGAAATTAGAATTTTTTTAACAAATTTTGTAAATTATCCCATACAATAAAATGTGATGTTTTTCTAGTTGTTCTCATTCTAATTGTGCTTATTTCCATATGACACATTATATTCATAACATTTTAAATTCATTGAACGAAGGAGGTGTATCTGAAATCCAATTTCTAGTTATTATTTTCCTAGCCACTGCTAGGATAGACCATAACAAGGGAAGCTTAATCTTTTAACACATTGAGGTACAGGTGTGTTGAATAATATAAGAGACTTAGAAATAATGAAATTATCTGTAAAAGAGCCTGCAAAAATTCATTAATTGACTTCCAGTATTCTTTCAACTTCATACAGTCATAAAACATATGAGCCCAGTCAGCATTAATTTCTACATTACATCTCTTACATAGATTATCTTTATTATTAATTTTATTCATCATCAAAGGTGTATAAAAGATCTATGTAAAAATTTCCATGTATAAAGTCTCCAGACAATGGAAGATGTAGTTCTATAAGCAGATTCCAATATATATTGTTTATCTTGTTGAGTTGGTGGGTCCCCATTAATAGAGGTGAAATAATTCCAGTATGAATCTACATTGTAAAAAGTTTCTTGTCTGATAATTTTATGTATATATGAAAGTTTACCTTTATCAGAAACTTTATGCTGTAAATTTATTATCAAGTAATCAATCAGTTTTGGAATAGATTCTTTAACTGTTATAGACATTAGATCTATTCTATCAATGAGATGTTGTCTAAAGATCTGAACCTCTAACCAGCAAGTTTCTCTTAGATCAAATTCTTGTTTTAAGAAATCTAGATTTTTAACTTTATTATCAGATATCAGCTGATACCAGTACTTTAGATTATTATCTATAGCTAAATGAGCTCCTTCAGAAGTAGATGACATAAGCATACCCCGAGTATAAATTATAGGGAATACAATAAAATTCCATTCCCTATACTTAGGGTGCATGAATATAAAGTTACGATAACTAATAATAATATTTAATGGGTAACAGACCATATGTTTAGGTGTAATAGGTGAAGTACAAAATTCCTTTAGCAACCACAACATGGAGTTATTTATAATCATATTTTTATGTGTTAAGGAGATTTTCATGAAGTACATATTAATTAGCTCCCAATAATCTTTCCATTTTGCGACATATGACCGATCTATTAATAAAGTAATAACTTTTATAATAGAAGAGATAATATATAAATTAAAGTCTGGAAAAGAAATACCCCCTTGAGACCAGCTATTAGTATGTTTCTTTAATGCAATCCTAGGTCTATTAGGTGCCCATAAGAAATTTAACATTAGTGTATTCAGTTTCTTGATAGTTATTTTTGTAGGTGAAAGTATTATTGATTGTATTAAGTATAAAATCTTGGGGAATATTATCATTTTAATAATTGTAAGTCTCTCCTCCATAGTAAAAAACATATTATTCCAGGTATTAAAAAGATTTTGTATATTAAGAAAACAGGTATTATAGTTATTATATATAATAGATTTAATATCTTTAGATAGTATTATACCTAAATAAGTTATCTGACCTGAGTTGGGTACATATTTAGTAAAATCACTAATGAGAGTATTTTTTCGTGTATATATAGGTAGTATTTTAGTTTTTCTTCATTGAATATTAAACCAGAAATACTTTTAAAATTCATCATTTTATCAAATAAAGACTGCACAGAAGAATTAGATCCTGCTGATGTAATTAGAACATCATCTGCAAATAGTTGAATTTTTGATGTTGTATTTTCTTCTATTTCAAAACCCTCTATGTCAGTACTGTTTCTAATCAAATTAGCCCAAGGCTCCATTACTAAAGTGAATAATAGTGGAGAAAGTGGACATCCTTGCTTTGTACCTTTAAGAATGGGTATTTTTGTGAAACATATGTTCCTACCTTAATATAAGCCAGCGTTCCTTTGTATAAATGCTCAATTAAATTTACAAATGCATCAGAGAAATTTGTGCATTTCAGTAAGGTAAACAGATAGTCCCAACTTACTGAATCAAATGCTGAACCTATATCAAGACTAATAAGTGTTAAATCTTTCTTTTCCTATTTGCAAAATCAATTAATGTTAAAGTTCTTCTTATATTATCAAAAGTATTTCTATTTACAATGAAGCCCGTCTGATCTATGTCTATAATGCCGGGATAATTGTCTTCAATCTATCAGCAAAAATACTCATAAACATTTTATAATCAACATTAAGTAATGAGATGGGTCGATATGAAGAACATCTAGTTGGATCTTTATTAGGTTTTAAAATTGGTGAAATAAATGTATATTGCCAAGATGGGGGGGTTATTAACTCAGTTTGGGCCAGAATAAAAACCTTATGTATTAATGAATATGTAGTTTTAGAAAGGATTTTATATATCTCTGGTATAATACCATCATTACCCGGTGCTTTGTTTGATTTAAGCTTATTTATTTGTGTAATAACTTCTATATATGAAATACTTTTGTCCAATAGTTTAATCTGTTGTTTATTAAGCTTTTTATTCATGTTTGTGGTTATAAACTCCTTTATTTTATCTTTAGGTTCCATGTTAATGTTGTTATGGTTAATCTTGTGAAAGTGATTTCTAAATTCGTCCAGTATTTCTGGTATACTAGAAACATTCTTCTTTTTCCTTAGAGAAAAGATTTCTTTGATATGGTTTTGTTTATTCAATCTTTTTGTTTTATTTTTAAGTCTATGTAAGTATTTGGGGCTTATTGAATAAGACAAAAACTTGTATTTCTCTAAAGTTATTTTAACTTTATGAGTTAAAATTTCTTTGTATTTCTCATTTAGTTTGTTTATTTCTTCAATAACTTTCTTGTCCATAATATTTTCTTTATTATTATGCTTATAAGAGTCCAGTTTACTTTGAATATCTAACAATTCCTTATCCCAAGATTTCCTTTTGTTATTATACCATCTGATACTTTGTCCATATAGATATGATTTTAAGGCATCCCAAACATAGACAATGGAGACTTCAGGAGTATTATTTATGTCTAGAAAATGTTGTACTTCTAAAAGTATATATTCTTTATAGTCTTTTAGCTGAGTTAAGTATGCTGGTATCCTTTTGATCTGAACATTATGAGTATTTTTATCATGAATTCAAAAACAATTGAGTTATGATCAGATATAGGACATGAAATGATTTTGGAATTAATTAAATCTGTTACCATCTGGTTAGAAATAAAGACCCTATCTATTTTTGAATAAGTTTTGTATCTGTTAGAAAAAAAGGTGTATGGTAATGATTTTGACTCTATCTGATTATTAATATCATTCAAATGATAAGAATTAGCAAAATCATTTAAATGTTTTGCATTAGATGTAATTCTTCTTTTCTTTATAGTGGCAGTATCACTTTCATGTAGTATACAATTAAAATCACCAGCTAAAATAATATCCCTATAGAGAATGATATGATCTTATCAATATGATGTTTCACTGTATTAATACCAATTCCAGGTATCCAATATACATTAATTAAAGTGTAAGTCTTCCCATTAATTTGTATTGTAACCATACAAAACATTCCTTTGTCATCCTGATAAGACTTAATGGTTTTAGGAATGGGCATACTTTTATTCCATAAAATAGCCACTCCTCTTTTTCTGAGTGTGCTCTGAACTAACCAATACTGTATACTTATTAGTGGCTAGTTTATCAATATCTTTTTTCAAGAGATGGGTTTCTTGCAGGAAGACTAGATTGGCCTTGTGTAGATTAATGTATCTTATTAGGCTTGCCCTTTTACACGGATTATTCAATCCATTAATGTTTAAAGAAATTCCTTTTAAAGATGTCATTTGGCATTTTAAAACTCAAGAATCTTATGATCGAAATAACAAATAACCAGATAAATAATGTTACATCTCCTCTTTTAGGTGTACCTTTAAATATAGCTGTATTTATTAAATCTCTTATGGGATTTTGTATAGGATTCAATTTTGTTTGTAGTGACAATGAGTGTACAAAATATATTGTGGATGTCAAAACTATATACATATAACAATGAACAAGTGAAAATAATGTAAGGATTAAACCTTGCATCCCGCCTGGAGTTGAAAACTCCAACTTAGAGCAGTATTTACTACTCAAGTTAACCCCTACCCTAAGCAGCAGTACCTCAGCTACCACCTTATCAATTTAATACTAGTTATATTTAACTGAGGTTAAGAGTTTTCAATTCAATTATCTATCAAGACAAAACTACACATTTGGTAAAACAGCATCATATAAACTAAAATAAACTTTTTTTTTTTTTTTTTTTTTAAAAACTGTTCATACTATTATATAGATCTATGTAATATATAACACTTGTATTCTAATAGCATTCAAATAATCTTAATGTTAGAAATCAAGAGGAGAGAAAATTATGTTCTAACATTCATTTAAATCAAAAACTTTGGCTAATATGATTCAGACATTACATGCATTAAGATGCATCTATTTTCTGTCATGTGAATTCTATCAACAGCTTCCAAAAAATCTTGAATTGTTTGTATATGAGCATTTACTTAAACTCATTATTGTCAATAGAGTAAAATATTGTATTCATAAAAATTATTATAAATCATATTGCATAGTTATGCAGATTCTCAGAAACACCTGTTATTACCTAAAAAAAAAAAAAAAAAAAAAAAGCCATCACACACAAACACAGACACACACACATACATATACACACACACATATACACACACACACACATCCACACACACACACATATACACATACACATATATACATACATACACACACACACACACACACATATATATATATATATATATATATATATATATATATATATATATATATATATATATATATCTGATCTCACTGAGTTGTGTCTTTGTAGAGCACTGTCCTACTTGCTGTCCCTAGAATAAATCTGTCTGCTTTATACAAAATAATGCACAGCAAACACATATTGGTAACCAGATTTTACAATCATGCTAACCTACTGCTTTAAAATATATCACATGACATTTCTTCCAGAATAAAGTTATAAGATTATTTATGCTTGTCAATCAGATGAATTAAATGAGTTATAGTAAAGTATATGTTTGGAACACAAATTTTTAACACAGATTATTATGCTGCTGTTAAGTAGATTTTCAAAAACATTTAAATAAATGTTTCATTTTTATGCCTTCTAAAATAAGACATTTACTTACTACAAGAAACTACATCATTTAAACTCATTATAACTGACATATTTTATGAACAGAGTATTTTTCCTGAATCTGTGGTGTGTCAGTGTGATAACCTTGTCAATGTTTATACTAACTGCTTTCAGTTTCTCTGTGAGAATTCTGTGATTTGAAGATTCTGAGGTAACTCAAGGACATTGTGCATAAGACAGCCCACATCCCAGATTGTCTCTCTTAACATTTTGGTGGGAAACTTATTAAAAACTAGTGACAAACATTCATTTAGCAGTGTAAATGCATCTAAACATGACAGAACCTCCACAGTGTATTCCACAGATCATCACAGCCTCTATGCAAGTGAAATTAAACTCAAAATTACCAACAAGTAATAAAACTCAGCATTCTTCTCCCAACTCAATTTTCATACAAATCCTATTATTCACTGTGCCCACACAGTCAAAAGCATTTCTATATATTAATAAAGAAAAGAAAAGAGAGTAGAAAATAAAAGGGAGTGAGGCAGAAATAAAAAATGTAAGAGAAAGCTGTAAGAAGTATATACAATGGAATGTTACTTACTGTTTATATTAATAGAGTTAAAAATAAAACATATTATTTACTCTTATTTAGTTCTGATTATTATTAGTTAAAGCATGACATATTATTTACAAACAAGCATAAGCAGTATAATCAAGAAAGTATAATTAGAAATAGCATTTGAAGAACTTATAAACTTTTACAAGAAATAAATATGTTATTATTCTATTAATGATATTTTCATTACTGTTCTCTCCTGCCCTCCCCACCCTTTACCCACTACATAATCTAAATAGAATGTCATTGTTTAAACAAAGAAAATAATAAAAGAAGAAGGAAAAAAAGGTAAAGATAAAAAATGTATCAAATTACTAACCTTACTTTTTTCAGAAAGAAAAACAAATCGAGTCACAGCCTGCCATTAAATCCTCAGGCATTTTGACTGGTTATGAAACAAAACATTTCTTTGCACATAGAGAATAACTTTGATTAAATCTTTTCCAAAATATTTGTGGCTTTCTGGAAATGCAGGAACTATATTCAAAAAGATTAATAATGAACTAAAATGATGAGGGAGAAAAAAACATATAACAAATCATTTGTTTTTTAGTCTCTTCTTCTTCTTCTCTGAAGTCTTCCAGGAAGCTTCAGTTGCCAATCTCTTTAATGAAGAACTAGCCCATTCCATTTCTTCTATTTTATCCAAAATCCTTTTTTCTTTGACAAACAGTAAAGCAGAGTCTAAATCATCGAAGACCTTAGGACCATCAGGAAGGAAGATTTTAAGCTTGGCAGGAAACAGAAGGTATGTTTTAAACTGTGCTTTTTAAGCTCCCTTATTAGTGGCAGAAAAACTTTTCTTTTAGCAATTACCATGGAAGAATAGTCATTGTCAAAACGCACAGTTGTCTCATTAAACTTAACAGGAGCTTTAGCCCAAGCAGATTTAAGAACCATCTCTTTATCAAAAGATGATGGAAATCTAACTATAACTGATCTAGGATAGTTTTTGTTAGAGTTAGTATTAGCTATAGATCTATGTGCTCTTTCGATACCAAAAGAGAATGCTTCTGGTAAATCTAAAGTTTTAGGGAGCCATGTTGTTAAAAAGAAGTAATATTGTTACCTTCAATATTTTCTGGCAGTCCAAAAATCCTAATGTTATTGCGCCTAGATCTATTTTCCAGGTCATCCAGCTTTGTTTGTAAATGTGTATTTTGTTTCAGCAGAAACTCAATTTTGATTTCCTGTTCTTGTATTTTATTTTCCATGTCATTCACAGCTTCTTCTATGCCTGTCATCTGGATCTTCTGTTGTTGCAGGTCCATATGTAACAAGTCTATTTGTTTTGTAGTTTTTCTATGAAAGTGTCTATTTTAGTATCCATTTTATCCATCTTAGCAGTAAGTTGCTGGACTATAATTATCAGAGACTGAAGTTCTTTCTTGATGCTGGAGTCTTGAGAATTTGTCTTACTGGAACTCATTTCAGACTGATAAACTGACAGGAAAATTTCCAAAGTAATTTCTGACAGGAATATTATTAAGATTTCCTTTCTTTTTTAGATATAGTTCAAGAACTATATAAAACAAACATATTTAGAAAGAAAATTACTTCAAGAATTAATTTTTTAAGTAATTAATTCCTGTCAATGTAATGAAATTGGTGGAGCTGAAGAAATCTGCTGCTATCCTGTGTTCATCCTTGGCCACGCCCCCTGTTCTTCATATTTCTGAAGAAGAGAAGGGGTCCTAGTTTTAGTCCACATTTTCCAAATCCTATCCTGGTCTTTCATGAGGGTTCTGGTAGATTTAGTGAGCCAGGGAGCAGTATTAGATTTGATTCTAATTGTGTGAAGAGGAGCAAGGGAGTTAAGAATGTTTAGAAATGTATTGTTGAAGGAGTGGACAGCTTCATCTAAAGGAAGAGAGGTGAGGTAAGACCAGTTAAGTTTGGAGAGTTGGTGAATAAAGGAGTTAGGACAGAAATGACAAAGTGAGCGGGTGGTAATAAATTTGTTAGGTTTGGTAAGGTGGGGAGTATGTCTGGTAACGGTTATAGGGCAGTGGTCGCTGAGGACATTTGGAAGGGTTTGGGAGTTATGATAGTTTTGAGGGTGGGAGACCAATATCCTGTCAAGAAGAGAGCTAGGTAGGTGAGATTTATTAATTTAGGTTGGGGTTGTGATTAGCTGCTCAAATCCATGTAGGTTTATACAGGAAGTAGTGTTGGGAGCTTGTATTGTAAGCCAATCAATATTTACATCTCCCAGTATAATTATTTCATTGTGGATGGTATGTGAGAGGTGAGAAAGGATGTTCTCAAGTATGTTAATATTATCACCAGGGGGAATATAGATTACTGCAACAGTTATGGTGTTGAAACTGTTAAGTTTGAAGTTGGTCAGTAGGAGTTCAGCTGGTGAGAATGAGGGTAAGTCTAGTGTGGGACTGACTTGGGAGAGACAATTGGAGTAGAGTATGGAGTCTCCTCCTCCTTTTCTTTTAGGTCGATCTAATCTAAGGATATTATAGCCAGGAGGGATGATTTCACTGTCCAGATGGTATGGTTTTAACCATGTTTCAGTTAGGGTAACTATGTCAGGAGTATAGTTAGCTATCCAAGCATGGAGTTCTTGAACTTTATTTACAAGGCTCTCGATGGTAATAAAGCAGAATTGTACTTGTTTTTGTGGGTTGGAGGGGTTGGCAGGTTTAGATACAGGGGGGGTTATTGTCCAGGGTAGTGTCTGTAGGGCCTGGGTTAGGATGAATTTCACCAGACAGAAGTAGAGGTTTGTAATGGGGTTTTAATTTGAGTACGTGGACTTTGTTTTTTTTGTTTTAAGGGGGGGGGGTTTATTTTAGGGATGGGAGTGGTGGGGGGAAAGATGGAGGGACAAATTAGTTCTGGTGTAGTACTTGAGTTAAGAGTGGTGCTTGAGGGATGGAAATAGGGAGTAGGTAATTGTGACTGATAGGAGGTGAGGTGACAGAGTATAAGGAGTAGAGAAGGTAAGAGTATAGTTTGAGTTGTAAGAGACATGTCACTTTATGGGATGTAGAACAGAGGATGAGAGGAAGGAGTGGGAGTAAGGTATAGTAGTCTTTGATAGTGGATGGTAGGTAAGTGTTTTTATATATATATATATATATATATATATATATATATATATATATATATATACATGTCTGCATATCTATGTCTGTATATATATTTGTATGTATGTGTGTGTGTGTGTGTGTGTGTATATATATATATATATATATATATATATTACACATACACACACACACACACACACACATACATGCGCACACACACACAGATATTTAAACCAAAAAACAAGTCAGTACATACACCAATAGCATGGTTAAAGAAATCTCAAATTTAACCACACAAAATGCCATCCAGCAGTCTTAAGTGATATATATTTATTCCATCGAACCTTAAGCATTACTGACCAGTTTTACCTGTAAAACACACAGGCTGTTTCAGTGTACAAAAAAATCAAACTGGAAAATAAAAGATATTTATCAGTTTTATACCAAAACATGGGATTCACCACAGCCAACCACTAAATACAATGTCAGCTTAGAGCTAGAAAAAAATACATACTTGCCCCACTAAAACATTTTTTTTTACATTCCAGGTATCATGCAATCTTCTCCATGAAAATAGGAACATTATAAGTAAGTATATAAATAAAAATGCAAAAACACCTAACCTTTAAAAATACTAATTAAGCCCTGCTTTAAAAAAGGGCTCCACTGTTTATAATCCACCCTTTTCATTTATTATAAAGGCATTAGTGCCATTTACTTATTCAACTTGCTTGTTATCATATATATTTCTATAAGTAAAATGCAGGCTTCTTTATGCTCAAATGAGTGCTTAAACAGAATATTCCTTCTCTTGCATTGCAAATCACCAATTCTCTCCTTAAGTTCCTTGTCATCTGTCCCACACAGAGAAAGACTCACATACACACAATACTAAATTAATAAGCCATTCAAAATTACAATTAGTATTCTGTCAAATCTGAAAATGTATTGGTCATGTTCTAAAGCACATGGTAAGTGATAGACCTTTCGAGTTGGTTATAACCTCCTTACCATATACAATGCCAAATTATACTGTTTTTGACAGTGTGTTGCGTTTGCAATTTATTTTGTTTGCAAGGACAGCCCCCCTGAAAATCTTTCTCAAGAGCTGAAAATCTCTGTCATGACATCATGAAAGACTAAACCCACAATACCTTGTTACCTAATTTAATGAATAAACTGCTGTGTTTCCATGTTAAATGCAACAAAAGTAGTTTCTTTCTTCCCAGAAAGGCATATTCTCAACGAGGATTTGCAGATGCAGCACCCTCACAATGAAAATGAACACCTGATGATGTAGTAGTGAAACTACAATGTAAATAAAGCACAGTTCTTCTAAACAGGAAAGCTAATTACTCACAATCATTTGTATTTGTATGTAAATCATTGCTAAGCACCTACCATGACATCATTGTATGGGTGTGGCTATAGAAGAAAACTGAGTGAACAGTGAAACTAAAAAGTCAAACGGCAAGCACCCTATAGTATTTGTTTCTCAAAATAACATGCAACTTTATCAAAATATAGTGTTTTGCAGACAAAAGAACTTCTTACTTACTTCAGAAACTTTTAGAATGGAGGATCCATTAGCTACAATTTTTTAGGCCAGTGTGCAACAAGACCATCTGCTGCCACTGACACCTCTGTTTTTTTAATCACCTTAACTGAATCATCACTGAAGACACAGGTACACATTAATAGAAAAGAAAAACATATTAACATTTTTCCACTTCCATACATCACATATTATGAATAGTTTTTTCCTTATATCTGTTTTTCAGTCTGTCACTACATAAACTGATCAATTATTGCCTTCTCTTAAATCTCACCCCTCCTGAACATTATTCTGCAGGTACCATCGCCACAAATTTCATTTACTTCTATAAAATTGTTTATTCCCTTTTCTAAGGGTTTATATTTCAGTTTTTGTTATTTTACAATATTCAATATTTCAAATACAGTTTGTTTATATCTTGACTTACATTTTCTAGCAATTGCTTTTTTGGCAGACAAATTAAACCTAATACAGCCTTACTAAGTCTAAGTAATTCATATCCTGTGTCCCAGCTCAAAAGAATTATTGCTTCAGTTAGTCATTTGCTACACCAATATATCCGACAAGAGTACTCTATAAGGAATTTTTTAAATCTGCTAAATCAATGAATTCCCAAAAAAACATATTCCAAGTTATCACTTTCTTCTCCATCACACCTCCCATTTTGCCATCTATCGGAGGAAAAACTCTATGATGTCAATTTGGGATATAAAAATATCTACAGCAAACACTTCCAAGAAAAAATCCGAAACCTTCTGGACTTTGTTGCATACTTGGGAGCCATACGTATGTCCTTCCACTGTTCCCTTGTAAACTGCTTTTTCAGTCCGTCTTCCCTATCTTTTCTAACCTCCTCTGATTCCTACAGTTATCACACAATACTTTATCTGTCCTACTTATTTTATCCCTTATAAACATCAGCTTCTGTTCTAGATGATACTGCCAGACCATTCACTTAGGACTCCCCTCTATCACTTTTTCTTTGCCTATACTCTAGATAGCAATCCCTGGTAAGGAAGGCAGTCTCTAACTTGCAGTCCAAACTTCTTCTTGGCCTCATCTCACTCTATCTTTCCCACCAAAGTTATTTGCTCCCATTACCGTTATTCCTCTGCCAGTTTTTTCCAATAAATTCCAGCACACATGTGCCTTCTTTCCGTACTTGCAGTCATCCAGATTGGCAAAATGTCCTTTCTCCATTTATGTTTTGGCTGAGTTCTTAGAATACTCTCTGCAACTTTTATCAATATAATACTTTTGTATATTATTCTCTTTAAGGATCTGCTTCCAAAATCCCACTTTCTCCTTATATTGAACTCTCCCACTGCTTCATCATTATCCCTCTCCACTTTGAATTATATATTTCTACTTGTGTTAGGTTATAAGCCTCAACTGTGTATCTTTAAAATATCCCTTCAAATCAGGTAATATTAAACCACCTTGTTCTAGTGGGAGGATCAAATTATCCCACTTAACTCTTGCCCTCCTACACTCCCAGATAAATTAATTCACCTAATTACTGTCCACAACTTCTATTCTGACTCATAAAAATATACCTGACCCATATAAAATACTAAAGGGACTAAAACCATTTTACTGTTTGTACCTTACTATCCCTAGCCATAAAAAGGGCTTGCAGTTTCTCATTTTTTATATTATCTTTTGTTTAGTCTATTCCCACAAATTCTCAGCTGCAATAATAGAAGCCTTTTAATATGTACTCCTAAATATTTCATCTTATGTCCACATAAATATGGGTATTGCTGAACCGGGTCTATTTTCACATATTGAATAACAATTTCAGCGAATGTTGAAATCACTAAACACGCTTATCTTTGAAAAATAATTAATCGAATGGCCATAGTTGGCCAACAACCAGGAAGGACCGTGATGCATATGGTAAGCTAAAGAAACCCTTTTATAAATTTGCCCTATTCCCCAATGTAGTGCGATCTCAGAGTTGGTTACATAGTTAGTGCTGGTGTGGGGGCCAGAGCCCCCCACCTTGGTTAATAAAGAGTGTTTATTACTGTTCGGGATGTTGGCCAACTATGGCCATTCAATGAATTACTGACTGAATAAAAGCTACTATGCAATAAAGTAAAAAATCTTATTGCAGCCGACCGCAAATCCTATTTCTCCACCCTTCAAAATAACAACAAGACCAACCCCCAAAAATTCTGGAATGGCATCTCCATCATCCTCAATCCTGGTAAAAGAGATAGCCCCTGCCCTGACCCAAATGTCCCAGACCTCTCCTTAGCCACGCAATTTAACTACTTCTTTATTGATTCTATAGCCAAAACAACTTCCTTCCCCAACAAAGCTTCACTTCCACCTCCTCCTATCTCTCCCTCCCCTAACACTACCACCTCCCAACCCCCTTATCAAACTCATTCCTATCTCCGCCATATAAAAACTACTTCAGAAACTGAACCCATGCTCTAATGCCCCAATGACTTTTCTCATTCCTTCCCTCATATATGGAGCCCCACTTCTTACCAACCTTCAATCTTCTCTAAAAACAAATATTGCTGCTGATGCCGTCGCCTTTCCCATCTCCATTCTAATAAACCACTCAATCCAAGAAAACTATGTACCCGAACTCTGGACCAATCGCTATCTTATCCCCTATTTCAAAAGTTCTAGAAAAGTGTATCCACCTTCACCTTCTACCCTACCTCATAGACAGCCACCTACTTACCCCCATATAACATGGTTTTAGACCTGGCCACAGTACCACAACTGCTCTCCTCTCCTTCCTCGAAACCGTCAGCAAAGCCTGGGATTCTGGCTGTCTAGTATCCACCCTGCTTCTGGACTTATCCAAGGCCTTTGACACTGTCTCCCATGACTTTCTCCTATCTAAACTCTCTAATTTAAACCTATCCCACTCTTCTGTCAACTGGTTTTCTAGTTACATCTCTGACAGACAACAAGCTGTCAAATGGAAAAAAGCCACCTCCACCTTCCTTAATACATCTACAGGTGTACCCCCGGTTTCCATATTGGGTCCCCTACTGTTCAACATTTTCATAAATTACTTCCACCAGAACATTCCGAGTGCTAAACTGATTCAATATGCAGATGATTCTACAATCACCTGCTCTGCCACTTCCACCTCCACTCTCTTAAAACTAACTCAGGATGCTTTCTCTTATACCGAACATTGGAGAATAGACAACCACCTATTATTCAACGCATCAAAAAGTACCATTCTAGACAAGAACTTATTCTCCATTACTAGCCAAAACAATACCTCTCTCGAGGTAGCCTCCCACATAAAGCTTCTAGGAGTCCTTATTGATGAACAATTAAAATTTGATACCCACCTACTAATACAAAGAAAACCCACCAGAAACTAGGCATGCTCTATCGTCATAACCGCTCTATCACTCCCATTACTGAATTTGTACTTTCCAACACCTTCCTCATTCCTTCCCTCCTATATGGTGCCCCACTTCTTACCAACCTCCAATCTTCTCTAAAAACAAAGCTATCCTCCTGTTATAACAAAATTTCTAAGTTTGCTACCAGCTATAAATCCTCCTCCCTCCACTGCAATGCCCCTCACAAACTAAATTGGCTCGAACTTCCCAACCATCTTACCTATATTCAACTTACTCATGCCCATAAACTCATCTTTAATCCCTCCATCTGCCCCTCCCTTGCCTCCTCCTTCAAAATGCACCTACCCAACAGACTTCTAAGATCCAATAACCAGAATTTGCTTGAACTGCACAAGCCTGCTCAACCTCCAGGCTAACACCTACTATCCTTTTCCCTAGCTCGCCTCTGGAACTCCCTGCTACCTCCTATTCGTACTATAGACAACCACTCTACCTTTAAGACCCTGCTTCATTCCCATCTCAAAACTCTCTGGGAATGTTCCTGCTCTCATCCCACATGACTCACCTCTTTTTTTCCGCACTTCTCACACTCCTTTACTTCTCTCTTCATCATACTGAGCTTCTCTGACTACTACAATCTTCATTTCTGTCATTTACTCATACTCTTGCTCTATTTTTTCTTTTTCTTATTGTCCCACCCTTCTTATATTCAACAATTAACACCTCTTATCCCCATCCTACTTTAACTCTGCTAAGATTTCATGTAAAACTGTAATGCCTACCCTGTTATTTCACATTCTAACAAATTTAACAGGAATATGCACCAATGGCTTTTTCTTATTTTAATTGACATATTTGTGTGTGTGTGTGTGTGTGTGTGTGTGTGTGTGTGTGTGTGTGTGTGTGTGTGTGTGTGTGTGTGTAACTGCAATCGTAAATGTTTTATCATGTTATGTAATACCATCAGTCTTCAACAGTATTACATAAATGTAAATGCATTATCTTCATATTATATTGCTGTTCATGGAGCTTTTCTTCCCGGGACTCCATTGAAAATGGGCTCTTCTTGGCCCAATGGACTATCCTGGTAAACAAACTGTAAAATAAATAAAAAAATGTGTATATATATATATATATATATATATATATATATATATATATATATACATATATATATATATATATATATATATATATATATTCTTTTTATTTCAGCTGTTCCCATTAGGGGTCGTCACAGCGGATCATCTGTTTCCATTTCTTCCTGTCCTCTGCATCTTGCTCTGACACACCAACCACCTGCATGTCCTCTCTCACCACATCCATAAACCTTATCTTACGCCTTCCTCTTTTCCTCTTACCTGGCAGCTTCATCCTTAGCATCCTTTTCCCAATATACCCAGCATCCCTCCTCAGCACATGTCCAAACCAAAGCAATCTCACCTCTTTGGCTTTGTCTCCAAACTGTCCAACCTGGGCTGACCCTCTAATATACTTATTCCTAATCCTGTCTACCCTCTTAACATCTTTAACTCTGCCACATCCAGCTCTGATTCCTGCCTTTTTGTCAGTGTCACTGTCTCCAACCCATATAACATAGCTGGTCTCACTATCCTCTTGTAGACCTTCCCTTACACTCTTACTGGTACTCGTCTGTCACAAATCACTCCTGACACACTTCTCTACCCTTCCTGTACTCTCTTCTTCACCTCTCATCCACACTCACCATTACCCTGAACTGTTGATCCCAAGTTCTTAAACTCATCCACCTTCGCCACCTCTACTCCCTGCATCCTCACCATTCCTCTATCCTCCCTCTCATTCACACACATATATTCTGTCTTAGTCCTGCTGACCTTCATTCTTCTCCTCTCAAGAGCACATCTCTACCTCTCCAGGGTCTCCTCAACCTGTTCCCTACTCTCACTACAGATCACAATGTCATCTGCAAACATCATAGTCCACAGGGACTTCTGTCTGATCTTGTCTGTCAACCTGTCCATCACTATTGCAAATAAGAAAGGGCTCACAGCTGATCCTTGATGTAATCCCCACCTCCACCTTAAACGCATCTGTCACACTACCCTTTGTACATATCCCGTACCACTCTTACATACTTCTCTGCCACTCCTGACTTCCTCATACAATACCACAACACTCCTCTCTAGGCACCCTATTTTATATATATATATATATATATATATATATATATATACACACACACACACACACACACACACACACACACACACACACACACACACACACACACACACACACACACACACACTTTCAAGTGGCTGACTTGAAAAAAAAATCAGTACAAAGGCATTTTTTTACTCAATGCAATGTCTCTTTTCAAGTAATATTTTTCAAACTATTGCAGCTTACTATATCCCACTATTCTCTTAACACACACAACACACAGAAGTATATGCATTTTCAAAGAAAAAAATAAATACCCCTCCAAATAGAAGCAACAGCTTCAGACTGTCAGCTGCACACAAGGGCATAAAGCTTGTTAACCTTGCTAAATGTTTACTTTTTGGCCTTTGCTCATACCAAAGAAAATTATATGCACGAGTTTTTATCTTAATTCCCCTCCCAAGCATGGAAAATAGCTTGTGTATATTCAGTTAAATGTTAACTTATAAATTACATTCTTAAAAAAAGCTTCCTGACCAGACTTTAATAAATAGAATAAACCTATGTTTATCTATTATACCTTATAATACTGTAGCTGTCAGAATGACATTCACTTTTAAAACAAATCCTTTCCCATAGATTTTGCTTTTTCTTTTACTTCTTTACCTTCTACTCACTCAAAACTATCACCCACTTTCCCTTAAGAGTTGACTATTGTAACTCTCCAAGATCCATTGAGTGCCACTTAGAATGGACCCCCCCAATCAATGCTACAATTTCTTAACTTCTTGTTTTGCAAACCATTTTTACTTAAAACTAACAGTCCCCCCCTTTGCTTAATCTGAACTCATTAATCCAGTCATTCACTGATGTAGTTATTAGGAGAATGCTGTTGCCTTTTTTTTTTTTTTTTGCTTAAGCTATTCTAAACATTCTCAACCTCATCCCCTAGCAGTTGTAAAAAGCAGCACTGTTTTACTATACCCCGCTACATTCTACTCTTTCCTACATTGTATTACTTACATTACTATACATTTGTAAAGATTATTTTATCCCACTGTTACAAATGTATTGAATAATCACACAAAGGATCAATCCCCCCTACCCGTTGCAGTAGCTTTTCAATGCTTATTTAACATTTGATATTCTTTACATGTCATATGTTTTAAATCAAGAAACTCTACAAACGATACAATTTTATTTACAGTCACTTCTTCAGTCCATTTTGTCTTCTCCTGTGCAATAAAGACACAACATATGATTTACAGTACTAATAGCACAACAAACATCATTTCTAAAGATTTCTGCAACTATTACTTTTTTCCATTTCCACAGTATAAATACCTTAACATACAGTGGGACTAACACTTTAGAATTCTTTCACATATTCAACAAGTTCATTTTATTGCTGGTCTTCTGTTCTTCCCCTTCTCTAAATACTAAACACTGGGTTCAAATCCAGGATTCTGTCAATTATGTCAATTCATGGGCTGTTCTTTGTTGTTTCTTCATTTTCTTTTGGAAAATGGAAAAGGTTTCACTGAGACAGTCTGACTTTGACACCCTCCTTAGTGACAGATGGTTGAAAATCACAGCCCCTTCAGCTTGATGGGTTTGTTTTCTGTTGACTGACCTTTTTTTTTCTTTTCTTAACTCCTACCTACCTATTTCTAAGCCTGCTGTATCTCCATATATATCTTAACCACATAGAAATTATATTCTGAAGAGATGGATATAACAGTGAATATGACATAAGTCGCTCAACATCATTTGATTGCTGGAATAAATTGAATCTCCTCTCATCTTCTGAATATCAAATAATCACTTTCAACAGTCTGGTGTCCCTTATTTTCAACATTCTTCTGTCTCCTGCCACATTTTAGTCAGAAGGAACTCCTTTTGCTCATACATTTACATGTTTACTGAAATAGGTTTCTGCTGTTTTCCAAAGGCAAGACTTGGCGCATAACAGACACTGTTGAACTCTCAAAGTCCTGCTGTGGGACACCACTCTGCTTATTTGAATGGTCATAATACTAATACAGCCTGCTTACTCCATTTTCTCTGGGATGGAACAAAATCTCATGTTTTGTCTCCATGCTCTGACTTTGTGATACTATTTTGAAACATTTCTTCCTGGGAAGTCTTATTCTCAGGCATGCCTTCATTTTCAGTCTCTGACTTTGTGAATCAGTTCATCTGGGAGATTACTTTATGCTACCTCCATTTCTTCCAATCTTCTATCATGTACCCTTATGTAGTATTTTAATATATCACTTATGTTATACACCTCTGACTGAATTTGGTTTATTTTTCTTCTAGTTAGCAGGAGGCCATCTTCTGCATCATACTTGCAAATTTGTGTTTCCGGCTGATCAGGTGTAAGTTTTTTTTTGTTTTGTTTTGTTTTTTAACCAGAACTTTTCCTTCTTTTTTCACTGAGTTACTCTTACTCTTTCCAGATGTTTTACTTACTAACAACCAATGCATTTAATAAATAACCATTTCCTCCAAATTAATAACTTTTACCAGTTTTTCATCAATTTCTTGGTTTTCAGACTGGGATAGCTCTAATCAATGTGTTGCTTTGTCAGCTGCCATCTTGGAAGTCAATTAAATTTTATTCTCAGACCACCTTGATAGGAACAGTGGAACTGATTTTGAAGATATAAACTAAAGACAAGCTACAAAGGCATAGGAAATCTGTGGAGCAGGCTAGTCAATGAAAATGATAGCCCACTGGACATTCAGATAGGCAGGTGACAGCAAAGCCTTCAGTTAACTTTAACTATGCACTAAGACAGGATGTGGGATTACACATCATACTCAGGGGATCCAGTAACCACCACCAAACTGCAGAACAGCAATGCTAATTAAATGAATAAACGTATACAATAATGCTACAACACAGGCACAACCAAGAAACACATATTCTGCAAAAACTGTAAGACACCTGCTTAACAAGCCCAAGTAACTGTATGGAAATGTGATGCCAGATCACTCACTGGTGATAATGGTTTATGGACCAAACTGTGTGGTAACAAAAGTCAGGTACAGCATGAAGGCAGCAGCAGCTGGGACCTGCTATTTGCCTCTAGAAGGCAGTATGACGTAAATGCTGCATATATGACTGCCTGATGGTTGTGGACAAAGGATATTAACCTCATGTTACTCTGAATGCAAACCAAGCATGTAGCATGGAACATATGGAAGTGTGCACCCATTATCTCTGACTGCCCATAATGCAGTTGGAGAAGGCAACATATGCAAACCTACTTTCTGATGGCTGTCAAATGCTCACTGTCCTAATCCATGCATCAAACATGGCAGTGAGTGAATAATATACTGTGAAAAGACTATTGTTTCTGTAGAATGGCATTTACATTAAATGTTAGACTATATTAGTCCTGCATGTCATATGGAGATTAACTGAATAAACAGGTCACATGGCTTAGAAGTCAATGGGGTTAAGGAGGATTACAAAAAATGCATGATATATCCAGTCATTTAAAGAGAAAAACACAAAGCGACCATGAAATGTAAATTTACTTTAAGCATTTTATACTGAAGTACTGAAAAGCGAGTGTAGCTTATTAGAGTAAGGATGAAGTGGTATACATTTATTTTATTTATTTAATTTACTTATTTATTTGCAGTTTAACTGGGATAGTCCACTGGGCCAGACTGAGCCCTTTTTCAATGGGGGCCCAGGGAGAAAAGCTCCACATGAATACATATACAAAGCTGCAGACAAAAACAATTACAAAACAATTTTTAAAACAATACAATGTACAATTGCTTACAAAATTTATAGAGTATTATGACTAAAAAAAAACACTGGAGTTAATACAAGAATTTAGTTTGAGAAAGAAATAATGGTTTATAT
This sequence comes from Protopterus annectens, assembly GCF_019279795.1. Taxonomy (NCBI): domain Eukaryota; kingdom Metazoa; phylum Chordata; order Ceratodontiformes; family Protopteridae; genus Protopterus; species Protopterus annectens. The sequence continues at coordinate 465,907,056 of NC_056738.1, read as the reverse complement.
AGGTTGACAAAGTTATCGGAAAAAATAAATAGTAGGAGATAAAAGAGTTGGGAGAAAGTGAGCAAGGGTAAGGTGAGTGAGAGTGAGGAGTAGAATAGGAAAAAGAATACAAGATGGAGGTGGAGTGGAAGGTCTGGTGTATAGATTAGGAGAGGTGGGAGCAGGAGCATTCCCATTTGGGAGAGAGGTAAGAGTGAAGCAGGCTTTTGAAGGTAGAGGGGGATTGTGTAGTTCGAATGTGGGGAGGAAGGGAGTTCCATTTCCGTGCTAGGGAGATTTCTTTACTGAGGTTTAACTTACAGTAGCATTCCTTTGAAAAATATGTCAAGAATCAGAATTATTACTAAACTCCCAGACACACAACACACAAAGTTGACACATTTGTCCAAATGCAGTGCATCAGTTTGCACTACCAGTAACACAGGGTTAACTACTACTCTAGGTACAAGTTGTGTAGTAATGCACACACACACACACACACACGATCTGACAGCCCTTTCCATGATTACATCTGAAGGACGAACAATTAAGGGATGGCCTACTATAGAAATTCCTCCAACCACTGAATGAAAGATTTATTTTCTTGCTGTCTTCAACTCTCACCCTATTCCACATGGAGGGAATGAATGCTGAGAAATGCTACAGCTGATGGGTTAATCACCAAACAGCCATTATAACAAACAGAAGACAAAAAGACAAAGAATGTTCATTAAATCTACATTCTGAAAAATAACATCTCTATCATGAAAGCTCATTGTTAAATTTCAGGGATTTTAATTATCAATGTTCTGCAAGAAAAGTACATGCTTTATAACATATTACTAACAGATTGCTTTCTGTGTGTTCCATTTACTAGCACTTTAATGAAAAAAGTTTCACTGAAGTGTTAGAACGTACACAACTGCTTAAGGTTAGCATTTTACTACAAGCAAGAAAAAAATGCTGATACATAACAAGTTGCAACTTACCCAGCATTCTTGGAGTTCTGTGGTCCACATCGTTGAAGCTTCTTTACCAACATCTCACTACTGCGACGCAGGGTATCTCGAAGCTTGCCAATGGAACCACTCCTTCTTAAAGCTCCGCTACCATCCTGTAAACAAGATTATTGGGGGTCACGGTTTGGGGCACCAAAGGTTAGGCTAACACAGATGAGACTCATGCACAAATTCAAAATAAAATCCAAAGCTGGCATATTGCAGCACCTTCTTCTTGTTTGTTCAACTTACCTTAGCTTTGTCCTGACTAACACTGCAGAACACCTGTTTCTTTGGCTTCTTTAAGAAGGAAATCATTTTACTTTCTGCATTGCTGGTTATACTTGTGTCAGAGAGTCATGGATGGCTCCCCAAGCAGAGAAAAAGCAGCACAGGCACATTCATATTATCAAAAAACAGACTAAAAAAACACACTAAACTTCTTAAAAAAAAAACTGTCAAGGAAACCACGGCTAAACCACAAACTATGCATTAGTTGCTTTTACTCCAATGCACACTTTCATTTGGCTCTCTGGTCAAACTTCTTCTGGCAATGAAAAGGTAAATAAAACCATTACATTTAAAAATGTAATAAATAGGGTCACGTGTTTCAGAAACACCTATGGCAGTGTACAGGACTCACAATAATCAACCCAATTCCGCCCCATACATACATTCATTGCTGAACTAAAATCAAATAGTGGGCGGATACACCAAATCTCACTTCCGTTGTTTTACAACAGTCTTATTGAAGTAACCATTTAAAAACTTTGGGATTACATCACAAATATATCAGGCTCAAGTGGTATAAATTAAAACATAGTGCCTTATATCATTTTACATGCACAAATCCCATACATAAACAGTTATAGTAGCGCTATGTGATAGGTGTTACATTTCCTTTCGTTACGCTACATTCTCAACTTAATCCCTTCATAGCATTATTCAGGACTGGATAGAATAGATGAGTTACCATTACCTTAATAAAGCTTCACATATATATATATATATATATATATATATATATATATATATATATATATATATGCATTTACATATGCATTTACAACCCAGATATGCATGATCCTGACAGGGAGTCAGGACAGACATTTGAAAGTTGTTAACCCCAGACTTTGGAGGAGAGACATGGTGAACTCCAGATCCTGTAATAGGCAACTGGGAGAAGGTGCCTAAAGCAACAGGTAATTTAAATAAGGAAAAACTAAATGCCTTGGAGCCTGCAACAGGCAATCACAGGATCTAGGCATTATGTGAATACCTTGGGGCAGTAGAGAGGCCAAATGGCAAAGCACAGAACTGAAAATCCGAAGAAGAAACATAGAAATGTAAAAACTTCCTGGAGAGAGAGTGAATAGGAATATGAAGGTAAGCATCATTCAGATCCAAGGATACCAGAAAAGCCCAGGGTAGTACAAGAGGAAACAGGGCCTGAACAGTAAGCATATGAAAATAATGAACCTTGAGAAAGGTGCTGAGCAAAGAGAGATCCAGAATATTTCTCCAAATGACCCTTCATTTGAGAGACCAGGACCATCCTGGAGTAAAATTCCTTTCCTAATTGTGAAAGAGGGACAGGTTGAATAGTTCCCTGATCCACCAAGTTCCCAAGGACCTCCAAGAAATGAGGAAGCTGTTCCAGAGAAGGCTGGGGAATCCTTGAAAAAAGGAGGGAGAGACTTCCACACCTTGTAGTAACCCTGACAGATCACAGATAAATCCCACAAATACAAGGTGATGATATGCCAGTTTGGAAGACGGAGGGAAAACCCAAAGGGACCAAGGAACCTGACCACGGGGTGGGGTTTTAGGGGGAAGGCAAGATGTCAAAGAGAAGCAGGCTTGTCAGATAAAGGAGGCTTCTAAGCCACAGGAGTCTGAGAAGACTTAGCAGAAGGAGCTTACCCACCACCCTTCCTGTCTTTGTTGGCCTGGTGAGGCAGTCTGTGAACAAAGGCAGGCCTAACAGGTTAGTTCCTCTGGAACCTAGGGACAGAGGACACAGAAATATGTTTAACATCCTGCAAAGCTTTACCTTTGTCCTGATGGGACATAAACATATCATTAGCAGCAGCAGTCCCAAAGAGATTTCATTATCCAAAGGAGCATCTAGCAACTTGGCCTTAATGTCTTCAGGTAAAGACTACAGGCAAAGCCAAGAATAATGCCTCATAACAGACCCATGACCCAACTTTAGAGGATGCATCAGCAGCATCATAGCTACACTTGATAGAGTGACGAGCCACCTGAGAGGTAGAACTCAAAACAGATAGATTAGAAGATTTTGCTTCAGATTCAGGGAGGTCAAAAATAACCAGACAAGCCTGGGCAATCAAGCCCAAAGTAAATGTGGTCATGTGGGTTTGGCAACTGATGGCCTGAAAGGCCCAAACAGAAGCAGTATAAACCTTCACACCAATTATTTCCATTGCCCTACTATCCTTACTTGAATTCAGAAGCTTGGAAGAGGGCAAAGCTTTAGAAGGCTTGCCAGAGGAGACTGGAACCACAGCAGGTTCAACAGAAGGAAACTTAAAATAAGAATTGACAGTCCTCAGGAACCTTACAGAACCTTCTCACACTGACAATTTCTCTTCTTGGATGACATGAACTCTAGGTAATCAAAAAAGAACAAAGCCAAAAGAAAAAGAAAAAAGACCCCAATGAGGCACTTATGTGATGGCTAGGTATTCAGCACAGCAAAGGGGGTTTAGACCAACAAGCAATTATGACATCTGGATTGCAGCAAAATAATTCGGGTCTATGTTAAATCATCGAATGCTTAAAAAAAAACGAACGATGATTTATCAAACCAATGTAAGCGAAAGCTTACAATCTCAAATGCTTAGAACAGTGACTTTTTTCCAAAGGAAAAAAAACTGCTGTTCCACAAAAAAAAAAAAAAAAAATTTTTAAAACATTACATAAAGTGGGGGGCTGTGCCCCCCACACCCCCCCTACTTAAATATACCAACTCCAAGTTCGCACTACAGTCATGAAAATGGCAAAGTAACGGAAGTGGCCAAGCAATTTCTTTCCCAGGGAAAGAATTTGCTTATATGCCATTTCGCTATTTTGCCTTTTCATGCTTTCAAGTTCGATTAAGACACATTTGAAAGAATGAGACTTCCATAATTTAACAGGAACCGAATACTTCTGGGTAACTGCGTCCGTATGTCACCTTTATGCCCTATGTCCTGTACAGGGAACATACTAGTGACGTACGGTGGGCATTCAAGATCTAAATGCTTTGGTATACTGGCTGGACATTGGGCTAGCCTTTGCAGGCGATCCCTAATGTGAAGAATACTGCAACAGTGGATACAGAAGACATCAAATGGGCCATAAAGCACTGGTTAGCTTGGGGGGGGGGTGACTACCAAGAAGTTAAGTACTCACCATAACATTCAATGGATGTAGTCCATCTCGCCTCACATTCTTACCCATGGGTTCGGAGCCGAATGTCGGCTCCAACTCGGCCAAAACTTTTCTAGCTCAAAGTCTTCTATTGGCTGGGCAACGATGGTATCCCATGCTGCACTGCTTTCTATCCCCAGATCTAGCTTGCTGCGAGCACCAGCACTCATTCTCCATGCATAACAACACCTAAGGAAAGGAAGAACAAACCAAGAATAAAGGGAGCTCTGAAACCAGACCTAACCTCCATATCCTCCAGGACGGGGGAAGGAGGGGGGGTGAGTAAGAATGTGAGGCGAGATGGACTACATACATCGAACGTTATGGTGAGTACATAACTTCTTGATGTTATGTAGTCCAATCTCACCTACATTCTTACCCATGGGACAGCGTCCCCAGCACCTAAATCCTGGGAGGCTCAGTGCAAAATACTCCTGAGCAACGTGGAACCAAAGGAAGACCTGCCCCTAGATACCACATCTAACTTGTAATGAGTAACAAAGGTGTGAGGAGATGCCCAAGTAGCCGCAGCACAAATATCATCCATAGACAATCTGGCCTGAAAAGCTGTAGATGTAGATACAGACCAGGTAGAGTGAGCCTTCATCGGGAATGGTAAATCTTTACCCCCTGAGGAATAAATGAAAGAAATGCAACCTGAAATCCACCTGGACAACGTGACTTTGGAAACAGGAGACCCAATTCTGTTTTCCAAAAAGGAAACAAACAACTGATCAGATTTTCTGAGGTCTTTCGTTCTGTGTAAATAAAAATGTAATTGTCTGTGCACATCCAATTGATGAAATTTGAATTCTGCCTTGTTTGAAAACTGGGGAAAAAACACTGGCAATTCAATAGATTGGTTAAGGTTACTGACTGACACCACTTTGGGAAGAAAAGAGGGGTTTGGTCTGAGAGAAACTCTGTCCTTATGAAAAATCAAATAAGGGGGTTTGATTGATAAAGCTTGAAGCTCCGACATGCATCTGGCTGGCGTGATGGCTATTAAAAAGACAGTCTTCCAAGTTAAGAATTTTAAATCGCAAGTGGCTACAGGCTCAAAGGGGGGTGAAGTAAGACCCTGTAGAACAAAATTTAAGTCCCAATGCATAACAGGTTCTGATACCGGAGGATGAAGTAACAATGTGCCCTTCAGGAAAGCAGGAAAGCCTTACAGAGTCGAAAACCTCCTCCATTTGCTGAAATAAATCTTCCTGGTTGAGGGCTTATGACAGGAAGATAAAATATGAACCACCTCCGGTGAAAAATGATGAAGCCTAACTAAAGACGGAAGTGGAGTAGCCAGGCTGTCAACCGGAGGGTCCGAAGGGAGGGATGGAGCTGCCCTGACATGTGTGTCAGTAAGTCTGGTTGTGGGTCCAGAATCCAAGGAGCATCCATGAGATAGGGATGGAGAAAGGGGAACCAAATTTGACGAGGCCAGTGTGGGGCAATCAGAATCATTCTGCTTCCCCAAGGATTGCGCTTTCTGAATAAACTTTGACAGCAAGGGGACCGGAGGGAAGGCATATAGTACACCGGAGGGCCAATCGTGGACTAGGGCGTCCCTGGGTGACTCCCCCTGAGGGGGGATCAACGTGAAGTAGCTGCTGCATTTGGTGTTGAGGAGGCTGGCAAAAAGGTCACAGCAAGGCTGACCCCACCTGCGGAAGATCTGTTCCACAACTTGACAGTTCAGGAACCACTCGTAAGGCATCAGAATAGCTCTGCTTAGCCTGTCTGCGATCACATTGGACTTCCCCGGAAAGTGCGTTGCCACCAGAAAACGTTGAGAAGACACTGCCCACTGCCACACTCGCATGGCCTCTCTGCAAAGGGGGTAAGACTTAGTTCCTCCTTGCTTGTTTAGATACCACACCACTGACATATTGTCGGAGTGGATTGCAATAGTCCCGAGAGGAAGAAAACTCTAGAGTGGTTGCAACGCTAGTAGCAAAGCTCTCATCTCCAGGACATTGATATACAGATGCATCTCGTGCTCTTGCCACGTGCCTTGGACTGTCCTGCCTAGATAATGCCCCTCCATATGGGAGGCATCCGTGGTCACTGTGGCAACCGGGGGCACAGGAACGAAGGGCTTACCCGCATTGAGGTTGTCGGTGCAAAGCCACCAACTGAGATCCTGTTTGCACCTAAGTAGAATAGGGTGAGAAAGTGGAAGATGTTGAAGGGACCACTGGGCAAAGAGTAGCCACTGAAGGAGCATCATATGTAACCTTGCCAGAGGGACTACCATAATTGTAGCAGCCATCGTCCCCAAAAGTTGGAGGACCCATCTTGCTTTTGCTCTTCTCAGAGGAAGCAGGGCGTGAACTTGTTGTTATAGGACTCTGATTCTTTCCTGTGGTAGAAATGCCCACATGAGGACGGTGTCTAGTTCGGCGCCTATAAAAGTGACACGCTGTGAGGGCAACAAGGCAGAATTTTCCCAGTCCAACGTGATGCCCAACTGTTGACAAAGGTTGATAGTAGCGTCCCTGGTCTGAAGTAGTAGATGCCTGGTGGTGGCAGTAAGGAGCCAGTCGTCCAGATATGGAAACACTTGGAATCCCTGACGTCTCAGGTGAGCAGTCACCACTACCATGCATTTGGTAAACACCCAGGGGGCTGTGGTGAGACCAAAGGGCAGGGCTCAAAACTGAAAATGACTGGCTCCCAGCCAGAAGCATAGGTGACTTCTGGATGCCCTGTCCATCTTTATTTGGTAGTAAGCATCATTGAGGTCTATGGAGCACATCCACACTTCTTTTCCCAACAATGGGAGAATAGACTGCAATGTGACCATTTGGAACTTGGACTTTTGCACATGGGTGTTCAATCGACTGAGATCCAATATGGGTCTCCGGTCCCCTGTCCTTTTCAGCACCAAAAAGAATCTGAAGTAAGTCCCTAATCTGATCTGGTCTGGTCTGAGGGGACACGTTGGATGGCTCCTTTTTCTAGCAGCTTTGAAACTTCTGAAGCTGCGTAATCCCTTTGACTGGGTGGAACATCCAGGATTTTCTTGACTGGAGGGGGATTCGACGAGAAGGGAATGACATATCCTCCGGAAATTATTCGTAGAACCCATTGGTCCTGGGTGATGTCTTGCCAGGCCTCTGGGTATAATGAGATTTGACCCCCGACTGGCTCCGGAAACGCACAGTCGGGCCTCCCATCAGGAGCGACAGTAGGGAGAACCACGAAAGGAATCATGGTCTCCCGAGTTGCGGGGGCCTCCTCTGCCCTAGAGTGGCGTCTCCCTGAATAGCCCCCCCCCTCCCTTGCCTCTGGAGGGGGGCTCACCTTGTGCACCGGGAAAAAACCTCTGTGATTTCCTGAACCACATTTTGCCCCCCCTCTGGGCCTTGGGATAAGGCCTAGAGGGAAGGGAAAAACGGACTCCTACGGCAGACAGAGTCTTACCCTCCTGCTCACACCTGGTGAGAGTGTCTTTCACCTTGGTTACGAACAAGGAGGAACCATCAAAAGGGGCGTCGGTGAATGAAGACTTGAAGGCCTCCACGAAATGACAAAGGCGCATCCAGGCCTGCCTCCTAAGAGCAACTCCTGAACTTGCTGCCCTACTCGCTCCCTCGGCTGCATAGGAGATTAGCCTCATGTAGGAGTTTGCAATGGAATTGAGGGTAGACATCTGAGCGTTGACCGTCTGAGCCACCGCCTCAGAAACGTTACCAGTGAGAGAATCTCCAAGCTCCGTGAGGAGATCTCTCTGGAGCCGTGTAAAGTGTGACAAATAATTCAGTGACTGTAAGGTAAAGGTCGCTGAAGAGAAAGTATGCTTCCCATACCAATCCATGGTCTTAGACTCCTTGTTAGGGGGATGGACGGTGGAAGAAGTCTCGGCTAATTCCTTCTGAGTGGCAGGTGCCACCACCATGGGATCCACAGGGACTCCCTTGGACAGAAATTCTTTATCAGGAGGACCAGACAAAAATTTATTGGGTCTCCTGGGGACTGGTTCCACAGAGTCAGGGGTTTCACACACCCTTTGACAAACCAAATCCAGAAGCTCGAAGGGTGGAGATACCCAGGAGGTGGAGGGCTGAGCACCAAAGGCCTTCAGGAAGACAGACTCCTCCTCGGAGGGGGCTTTGGATGGCCAGTCACCTCTTTGTCTCAAAATCTCTAGGATGTCAGAGAAAGAAACATCCTCAGAGGATGACTTGGGGGACCCCTCCGATTCCTCGAGGTTGGTGTCTGATGTGAGAGACTCATCCTGGGAATCTATTGCTTCCTCTTGCACATCTTCTTTCTGGGTGGGTCCTCAGGCACAAACTCTGAGGGACCCTCAGAAACATGCGGACCACTCGTGGGGGTACCATGGGGCTCCGCTGTCTAGTGATAGATGGCAACCAGAGACCTGCACCGGTGTAGTAGAGGACAGAATGACCGACCCGCATGATGCTGCTGACGACCTGGCCAGCACACTCCGCATGGCCTCGAAGGCTGGTCTCCCCCGAGTGCGAAGAATGACCAGCCTCCGAAGCCACGACAGGAGTCGGACTTCCCCGCGCTTAAGCACCGAGAGGGAAACTAGGAGCAGAGAGGTGTCCCGAAGCCTCTCCCTCACGTCCGACCGAAGAATCCTGAGTCCTGAACCCCGTGCACGGCGCCGACAGAGTCGGAGCTGACGGCACTGATAAGCAAAGTGGGGCTGTCGGAACTGACCTAGGGACATCATGCGGAGCCGAGCACTCCAGCTCCGAAAGCTGTGGTGTGCTCAGAGGAGGAAGTATCGAAGCAGGTTGAGGGACTGGTTCTGGAGCCAACTGGGTCGGAGCCGAAAACAATTTTGCCAGAACCGGTGACTGAAGGAGTCTCTGCACCACTCTATTGATGTCCACATCTGATAAGGTCCTGGAGGATTTAGAGGATAGGGAAGGAGATCAAGACCTCCTCTCCGAAGGTGACCTGCAACGAGGGGATACTGGCCTAATCCTAGGCAATCAGCTCCAAACAAGTTCCAACAAAACTGGAGCCGAAGCAGGTTCCATTGCAACCGACACTTACTGTGGCCCCGAGGACAATGGAGCCGAGGATGTCAATGCAGACTTTGCTATTTTCTCCGGTGGCTCCGAGGAGACTGATGGAGCAAGAGATCTCTTTTTGATTTAGAAGATTTAGTCTTAGAGCTGGAAGCACTCTCCAGACCCTTCTCGAAGGAGAGTTTTAGAGGTCCCTTCAAAATCAATTTATTCCTCCTTTCCTGAAGAACCCACAGACTAAAAGCATGGCAGAAGCTACAGGACTCCTGGAGAAGAATCGCTCCCAGACAATATACACAGATGGAGTGTCCATCGGTAATGGACATTTTGTAACTGCACCTAGTGCACTTCTTGAAGCCCGAGGGCTTGTACTCCTTAGTATGCTTAGACATAGTAACCAACACTAAAAAGGCACCAAGACAATCAAACACTGAAAAAAAGGACCAACGTTCAAACAGTCACAATGGCGGGAAAAACTACAACACACAAATACCACAAGATCTCTAAGATAAACGATCCTAGACACAAACACAAGGAAGAAATGCTAAGACCCCTAATTTAAACGGTACTTAGACCTGGAAACTCAAAACACAAATAAAGCAAGGGGACAGACTAGGTCCTATAACTGAAACGGGCCTAGCCCGCTGGAAACAGCTAGTGGGATACCACAGAAAAAACGATCCAAAACACAATTTTTTTACAAGACAAGACAAGAACACACAATAACTATTAAAATAGCTTTTTGTTTGCAACAAATTTCTCTGATAAGGAAGAAAAAGGGTACTTGGCCACAGCCAAGAGCGAGACCACGTCCGAGCTACACGAGTGGCAAATGAGATCTGGGGATAGAGAGCAGTGCAGCATGGGATACCATTTTAGCCCAGCCAATAGAAGACTTTGAGCTAGAAAAGTTTTGGCCGAGTTGGAGCAGACGTTTGGCTCCGAACCCATGGGTAAGAATGTAGACGAGATTGGACTACATAACATCAATTATTCATAAAGCAATGGCAACTGTAACGTAGATATTTGCTTTAATTCTAAATTTGGTAATGTCCAACTCATTTCGAAAATGTGCTGGATAGTCTTTTATAGTTAGCTGGGACTAACTAACCAAAAGCTTTAACAGTACAATCAAAACAAATGCATTTCAAATGGACATGATGCAGAAGTATTTATCACAAAATCCGGAAAGGAAAAAGTGAAATTACATTTTCCTGAAAAACTAAAATATGTCAGAAAAATAAATACAAAATATCCAGCTTTACATAAAATGAGTACTATGATACTTTGAAGACATCACAATTAGGGGTTATGCAAGCCTGCATTTGGTGGATACATATATTAGGTTATGTTTCAAACACAATTTGCCATTTATAAGTAAAATACATGGAAATTATAGATGGCTACTCAGGTATATACTGTACTCAAACTTTCATTCCTGGTATAAAGATTTACATGCAGCTTTATGCTAAATTTACTGAGCCATTTTGTCCCTTTTTGGTGGTGTACTTTCAATGACAGAAAACATCAGTTTTACGGATAAACATTCATATGTTTTACCTTGCAAACAGTTCCAAATGAGCACAAAATATACTGCATTTGACACATGGACTGAAGATGCACACCTATCTTCAGAGAAACAAAAATTAAGGAGTTATGCAAATTGTCACAATAAGGATTGTGCAGGCCTATACTTAGTGCACCCACACCTGAGACATTACCTCATACAGAACCATAAATAGATGAAGTTGTAGCTGCCGCCTGACTAGTCAAAACACCAGACCAATCAAAGAAAAATGTAAAAAATGCTTTTGCAGGGGTGCAATCCCCCCTTCACCCTTAAACTTTACATAACCTAATTCCAATGTTCCTGAACCTATTAGGCAATGGGAAAAATACTTTATATTAAAAATTAAGCAATTGTTCAATGTATCAGGGTTCAGTGGCAGACCTACCTTTGTAAAGATGAGTTCCCGTCTCAAAAATTGTGAAATTTCCTAGGGATTTTCAGGGAGTTGTGTGTGAACACTCAGTTATATAATACACAAACTATTACACCATGTTTAAGAATTTACAAGGCAGCTCCACAATGAAGGTGATTGTGCCATTCTGGCTATGCCATTAAAGGCATACTTTGGCAAATACATATCTGCCCATCAGTGCCTGAAACTTGGCTACTGTCATCTTCCTTCTTAATCTTTGTACTGCATGACAATCCCTCCCCCAAGAATTTTGCATATTAAAATGGAACTCCCTGTTTCAAAGTACATCAACATGTCTGGTCATGAGCATTTAAAGAGCTGCTTTGTGTAATCCATGGTTTGAACCCCTCAGCCACCACTTGTCTACTGTGTAACTATAAGCAATCACAACTAGACGGTGCTATGGGGCAACTGAGGAAACTGGACTACGTTCCACAGTGATACCCCGGACTGCATGAACCACTTAAATTGCATAGCTATGTTGTACAGTCCCTAAACAACATAGTCACAGAAAAGGCATTCTTTCTTATCTTGGTTCCTTGAAGTAGGGCAACTTGAATACTGTGTCATTTAAGGCAAGCACTACACGTCTGTGCTTTCAATGGGCATGCTAACCACAAAATCCTTTTTTCGGATGAGATGTTAATCTTCACTCCCAATTGCTTAAGGTGATGGCAGCTCAAATGGATGTAGAAGATCCCACATCAAATACTGAAGAGAGGAGAATTTCCCCACTGCCCCGGCCTAATTTCCCCTAGTCAGTATAAATACCACCTCATGTCTTTCCTGAAAAAGTGGACACTGGCCTAGTAGGACTAACCTGGTCAATAATATAGGTTAATAGGCAAGTACTAAGCTAACTGCCCTTGTAGGCCAATTTAAGCCTAGCCAATGTCCACTGGTGAGAATCAAACCTTGTATCTCTTGTCCCTGAGGTAAGCACCTGAACCACTATGCCAATCCCCAACCTAAGGTTATTTAGCGACTTGGCCTAGTAAGGCTAACCTGGTCAACAGAAAATAAATAAAATAAAATATTCTAAGTAAATGCAGGTGCAGTACAACAAATATTTGCATTACAAGGGTTGATTATGATTCATAAGGTGCACGCTGGAAATGCTGGATCAGAGTCTGAACCATAGTCTGCTGACTAAACTGATGTGCTACTAGAAGTGGGGCATATGAAGGAATATATGTTTCAGGTGAAAAACTAGGTCAGGAGACATGAGACAAATGCCCTAATATACAATAGGAACCCATAAGCAACTACAGCTGTGCAAAATCTTACTCTCTTTAAGTGATCCGAGGTATTTAACACATTTACTATGCTATAATGAATATATAAAATTATATTTCTTAAAAAAACTTCTAGCCTTCAGACAGAAAATGTGGATGAGCTTCTAAACAGGAAGTTTCCACATTAAAATGGAACAACCTTTGTATTTGTCAAAAACAGGTTATAAGACTTAAAAACTAAAGACTACTTGAACCTGATCAATAAAGCAAGATGGTCTTTTCTTGTAATCAAGCCCTGCAGTTAGCTGTACAATGTAATCTTTCTAGTAAAGGTCATTTTGACCCAGTTCTCTGCAGAAAATATATGCCAGCAAGGTCCAAGTGAAATCATGACTGCTTTAAAGAAAACAGGTCTCCCTCTAGCAACTGCTTAATGAAAAAAGAGTATTTATATGAATAATTATGTTTAATGACTATGGTCTTATGTTTCACACTCAAAAGACACGCACGTGTATTTCAACTATTTTGAATAAAAGCATCTGTTTATACAATTAAAATAATTCATTGGTATCTACAGTTATACTTAAAGGTACCTCACAAGAATTAAAATGTTGCCATCTTAATATATACCTAGTGTAAGGCCAGTACACAGCTGAGTGTACTAAAGGTAAACTAAATTAAGAGCTTGTTTTAATACTTACAACATCCATTCCTTACATCCAAAAGAGGATTTAAAGCAAGCCTCTCAAAACAAGTGTATTATAATGGAATTATACCATATATTCATGAAAAGTCAACAGATGAAAGCTGCAACTGAATTTGTCACAGTCTACAATTTTAAAAGTCTACTCTAACTCTTCAGTTTGTACCTTTGATAAAAAATGTTGTAGAATTTCCAGACAGAACTGGTTTGTTCGGATCTAAAAGGAATATCGGTAAAGATGTAGAAAAGCAAAAGAATGCTGACACTGATAAGGATAGAATATTCTGTTTAACAAGTCACTGTGTAAAAGACATCTACCCAAAAATCTGACATGGAATAAAATAATCTAGCCAGGAATGTTGAAAAAGGGAGTTTTACCGGAGACTATAATATTCTTTTGCATTTTCTTTGATCAATGATGTATCAGCCAGGGTGTTAAATCCCACTACATACTCTCTTTGCAAATGTAGTATTAATTTTGCAGCACTGGGACAAAAATGTTGAATTTCCTTCTCTCTCAACACATTCAAAATGTTGTCTATTATTTTTCCAAGAATGATAGCTGGGAGTGGGGAATGGGTTTGGTAAAACATTTCTTGAGTGTGTAAAATACATGGCGTTGGTAAATACTATAAGCAACATCAGGCCGGGTCTATATTAGAAGACTGGAAGTTTAAAATCGCGAATGCTCTAAAGAGTGAAAATGCTGGACCTCGAAGTGCATTTTTTCGAGATCGCAGTACAGTGAAGATCGGAATATTTGCCCTTTCCTCAATGTAGTGCGATCTCGGAGTTGGAATATATATTTAGCAGAGGGTGTGGGGGGCACAGCCCCCCACAATAATGATTTCAAGGTCTGGCATTTTTACTCTTTAGAGCGTTCGCAATTTTAAACTTTCGCAATATAGACCCCATAAGGCCTAGTAGAGTTACTTGAGAATGCCCACTTTGGAAATAAATCAATGTGACAGAGCATTTTAAGCTTCCTCTCCGTTGCAAAGGAAATTCTCAAAACAGTTCATGACTGAAACTGCAACTGACTGACTGCATTATCTGTAACAAAATTCTGTGTTTGACAACTACAGAAACTTTTAAATAAAATAAATACATTTAAAAGGCCACACTACCTTGGAGTAAAGGGATTACATAATTTTGCTGGAATCCGATGTACTCCCTCCAACTCCAAGGTACTACAACTCTCTGAGACTTCTGATGAAGTTCTAAATATAATGAAGAATGAAAGTGCTTAAATCATTTTAATGGCTCTACCTGTTTTGCGTAGAACAGATTTTCTACAGCAACTCTCTGAGGCTGTCCATCCTCCAAAATGGAAAGTGCAGGGGACTACCATCATTACATAATTTTACATGCACATTGTAAAACTGTTCAAAGCTTTCATATTGCAAGATTATTTCTGATAGTTAATGTTTGTTACTCTGAAATTCAACTGTAAAGTGATAGATCATATGTAGTGCATCCCCAAAGCAAGATGTGCCAGTACTGAATTTCGGTACTTGCGTATTATCACAACCAAATTACAAGCATGAGAAGCGGCTCCTTTCCAAGCCGTTCTCCTGTCAAAATATGTACTGAAACCTTCTTGGGAACTGTGTGTGTGTCACTGACCTGTCATTATGTTTGAGTTAAAAAGGTCAAAGGTTTAAATTTACAGGAGAGTAGTATTACATTACAATGCAAATCGTAATGTTTCACACGCAACACTATCAATGGAAAATGCCACAAGTGTTTGACTTATTAGGAAAGACTGTGAAATTCAAGACCTGTCAGCATTTCCGTTATTCATCGTTTGAGTTAGCTACTGTATAGTGTATATAAAGATAGCTACTTGAATTAGTGGTCAGGACTGTTTGTGCAAGTGCAGCAAACAGTAAGTGGTTTGTTATTTTACAGCTTTTTTATGTCAGCAGTTGAAGTACGCTTAAATATCTTGTCATGCATGTACGGTGTTCTGTCCGCATTGAATTGACAATCTGAATTGATAGTTAAGCATATATTGTACACCCTAAAGCATCTGGATTAGGTGGTGGCTGTCAAACTGTTTGTAGAATGCAATATTAGTGTCGTTACTTGTATGACTAGAAAGCTTACTTGAGCACAAGTATTCCTTCAAGAATTGTGTATGCAATGTCACGGTAAGACATCAGTCTGAAGTACCACCCGTCGCTTTGATTTCCGCGCTTAGTTTCTTCATCTTATTTGTTTGGTACTTAATGACAATTCAGTGACACACACCACTTCCCAAGACACGTTAACAAGACATTTCAGCAGGAGAACGGCTTGGACCTGAGCCGTTTCTCTACTCGTACTCTGGTTGTGATAATACGTAACTCAACTTGAGAGAAACAGGAAGACAACATAGCTTGACAGCACTAGGTAAATACACAGCAAACAGAAGCCCCCCCCTTAAAAAAATAAAAAAAACCACATTAGACCGCATGCATGGGAAATTTAGACTGTTTCAGTTTGAACCAGCACTGTTAAAAGTAGCTCTAACAAATTGAAACATTTGAAATATAGGAGTTGGATGACTAAAGGTAAAATTTACTACAGTCTTTGTAAAGCAGTCCTGCTGCCAGTCCATCCAAACCCTATCAAAATAGGTATGGGATTTAGATCTGAGCATAAGGGGGCCAACAGTGTTATTCATCCATTCCTTCATTCATTATACAATTACCCACTTAATCCAGTTCAAGGTCATGGGAAAGCCATAATACAAAAAACGAAAACCAAACTAGTAAATCTAGAAAAAATCCGCACACAAATCTGGAACTAGTGATAATACATCAGCAAACAAGTTTTTATTTAACACAAGGTTAGCGCTTTCATCTGGTGTCAATCACCAGACTTCATCAGACAATATTAGAAATCACAACCCTTCTTAAAATGCTCTTCCCAATTAAATCATCAACCAATAGAATAACTGATGTATTTAAGTACATCACTGCATAACTGAAAAAATTCCCAGTTTTACTTTGTTACAGTTCATAAATTTAAATTAAAAATAAAAAAAGTAAAAAAGTTTTTAATTAGTGAAATACCACAATAAATATAAATGTTAGATCAATATTTACACCTACCCTATTATTAAATACAAAGTTAATATATTATTCAACAAACGTTGTTTCTGAAATTACATTAATTTAAATATAGACAATAATGCTCATAATCAAGCATGTTAAAGAATATAAACCAAGTTGTTGCTTAATAAAATATGTACAACATTTATAAAAGCTGTATAAAAATAAATCCATAGAACTCTACTTCAGCCTACTTGTGATGGATATAATGTCATTTAACCCTGGTGGTGAATGAGCATTTAAATATAATTGCCGCCAGGTCTCTTTGTCCTCTAAGAAAAGTTTCCAAGGACCACCCCTTGTTTCACTCTTTACCTGTGGTAACACCACAAATTTAAAAGTGTGGTTTGGGTTTGCCTTAACATGTTTATAAGTGCATTTTTTTCATCCTTTTGCTTTATTTCATAAAAAAGTTCGTATATACGTTGACCTAATTTTCTTTGTGTTTTACCTATGTAAAAAGCACTACATTGGCCACAGATGCCGACATAAACTACAGCATGTGTATAACAACTATATTTCCCTTTAATATCTATCACTTTCCCTCCTATCTTAACAGTTGAAGTTTTCATAACATGTTTGCATTGTTGGCAAAACCCACAAGGTGACATACGTCCTACATGTCCACTTTTTTAGGTCTTTCCAACAAACTTTTCAAGTTGTTACCTTTTCTAAAAACAGTATCAGGGCATAAGCCAAATGTATTATACATTATTTTTTCTTGCATAAGAATGGACCAATTTTTCTTCATGACATCTTGTATAATATGACAATCTTTTGAATATGTGCAAACAAAAGGACAACATTTTTTTTAATAATAAAATTATTATGGGAACCTTCTGCTTCTTCTAGGATCCCCATTTCCTCTCCTATTTCAACCCTGGGGTCAGGTGTACTGTTTGTTACTATTACTGTAAAAGGGGCTACCTGTACTAGGTTTTCTTGTTCAGTTATATTTAAAATAGGTTTGTATATACCTATTTTTCTTTTATTAATTACTTCTTGTTGAATGTTATACATCAATAGTGTTGGATAGCCCCTATCTAAAAACATTTTACCCATAAGGTCACATTCCCTCAAAAAATCTTCAAAAAAAGAATTCATATGGGCAGCTCGGACTAGTTGCCCTTTTACAATCCCATGTTTCACGTGTTCTGGATGGCTACTAGAAAAATGTAATATAGTGTTTGAATGGGTTTTCTAAATATAGTAGACTTAATATGCCCGTCTCCATATCTAGTAATTAATACATCTAAATAGGAGATCTCATATATATTGCTGTTAGCTGTGAACTTGAGAAAACTGGTACTTTCATTTAGATATGTAATAAAATTTGTGATTTCATCCCTTGGTCCAATCCATGCCACAAACAAATCATCTAAATATCATAGGTACAACTTAATGTAAGCAAAAAAAGAAGACCTAAATAAAAATTGCTTTTCCCAGTAGGCCATCACTATATTCGCAAATAAGGGTCCGCAAGCGGACCCCATTGCGACCCCTTCCATTTGCTTAAATTGATGGCCATCAAAGTGTAGATAGTTATTCTTTAAAACTATCTCCATCAATTGAGTATATGTATTATTAATACTTTGTGCTAAACCAAATTCTTCAAATAGGTAATCAGAGAACCATGTAAGTCCTAGATTATGTAGAATACAGCTACAGAGGTCCTTGACATCTATTGTGATAAATGTGCCAGGTTTCTCAAAAGGCACTAAAAGCTGTTACATTTTTCTAAAAAATGCCAGGAGTCTCTACACAGATGAGGAATGCTCTGAACTTTCTCTTTTACCTTTTTATCTATCAGACTAGCTATATATGTAGTCTTCGACCACCCAGAATCAACTATTGGGTGAAAAGGTGGGTCAATAAGCTGTTTGTGTATTTTGGGAACTCCGAATATGACTGAGATTTTAGGAGTCTCATTTAACATATAATTGTATTCATCAATACTAATTTGATCCTGTGTGGTCATATCCAGGAGTTCCCAATCAATTCTAGAAAAAGCAATATTCATCTCATTAATAGATGTTTCACTATAAGTGCTACTATAAAGCATATCGAACATTTTTTGTGTATAGTCATCTTTGTAACAAACAACCATTCCCCCACCTTTATCAGGACGCATATATCTTTCTTATTGGTTCTACCCCTAATTTCATACAATAATTCCAGTTCAGAGGCATCCAAATTGTTGTCCACATTATTTTTACCAATATAATAACGATAATCCATTTCACAAGCAGATTCAAATTTTTTCAACAATACATGAATATTTGGGTTGTAAGTACTTGGTATCCTACATACATTGTCCTGCCCTCTATAATCACTGTGGTCATTTCTATGTAAATATTTTAAGTTTAAATTTCTCATATACATTAAGATCCCCTATTAGTTCCCCCAAATCACTGTGTTTACTAGGAACAAAGTTGTAACCTTTGCTAAATAATTCAGCATGTGATGCTAAAAAAACTCTGTTAGTATAATTGTAAATTTTAAAGTCATTAAGAAAACTGGAAATTATAAATGGTTTCCTATTTTTAAAAGTCACCTCTGTTGGCACCTCATCGAATATTGGCCCCCATTCCTCTGGTTCTGCTGGTTCCAAGTTACTGTCTGCAGATATGGTTTCCTGTTTCGTTTCCAGTTTCTCAGTCATTCCAATCTCCTTAGGCCTGTTTCATCTAAAGGGGCATCCACCCTATCAGAGTAGGTGCCCTCAGCTCCCAAGGGTTCCCCACTGGTTGTTGTAGTGTTAATCCTAATATTGGTGGTGCAGGATACGCTCTTCCTGTTGCATAGGCCTTTTTGTCTCGTTCAAGTTTTCTAGCTTTTTGGCTAGCAATGATGGAAATAATGATGTCTACTTGTTTAAAGGTAGCATCATATTGCTGCCGATCCCTTTCATGAAGTCCTCCTTTTTAGATTTCTTCATATAAAACACGTATTTCCTCAGATACCTGGACCAACCGTGCCGGTCAAACAACGCCAAACATTCTTGGTGGAACAAGGAATGCGGAATTAAACCTGTCGGGAACTTCCAGGTTCATAGCCCTTTAGGGACCTGCCAGTTTTTGAGACATTCAGCGAGGTAGAAATTCTCTTGCTGTAGTTTTTTATACTCAACAAGTTTGTTTTTGAAATTAGTAAAACTGTTGCCCGTATTGTCTACGCTGACAGCATCCTGCCCATATGGTACACTCTTACCTAGCCACACATCGAGTGTACTCTGTGGGTGTTAATTCCCAATAGTTCTCAAATGCGTTTGCTCGTTGTTAGAAATAGAAGCAGGTAAAAGTACACAGTCCTGTGCATTACTACTCTCCTTAAAAACCGAAGGAGTTGTATTAAAATAAGTATCATCTTGCGAATGCACGGTACCTGCTTTCGGTAACAAACCAAACTAGTAAATCCAGAAAAAAATCAGCACACAAAACTGGAAACAGTGATAATACGTCAGCAAACAGTTTTTATTTAACACAAGGTTAGCGCTTTCATCTGGTGTCAATCACCAGACTTCAGACAAAAATTTTAAGAAGGGTTGTGATTTATAATATTGTCTGATGAAGTCTGGTGATTGACACCAGATGAAAGCGCTAACCTTATGGGGAAACCATAACCTATTCTAGCACTCTGTGGGCACAGGACACAGAAACTAACGCTGGGCTGGACATCAGTCTTCTGCAGAATAAACACACAATTGCACATACACAAGTACGTGTATGTTTATACACACACACAAGGGAGAACTGCCACTTCACCTGTGGCATATCTTTGGGATATGGGAGAAAACTGAAACACACACACTGAAAACTCACCCAAGTATATGGATCACATGCAGACTCAACAGAAGGCATCCCAGTGAGCAAGCGGAAGCAACAATAAAGTTAAATTATGCAGACTAAGCTACAAGCCCAGCGATAAGCAGTTATCACATCCAGTGTGGCAGATAAGAAATGGACACAGAGGTCTTTAATGACTATCCTTTAAATCTTAAACAGCTCACGTTTACTAAGAATGACCAGCAAAAACCATTTTGCTAAACTTGAACTGCAACTCATAGGTACATGAGAGAAGCATGCCATGTAAAAGCTTGAAAAGGACTGAAAAGTGACAACTATACAATCTTTCTTATTGCTGAAAATAAGCACTGCAAGTCTTAAAACTTCAAAAGCATGCAGACACTGGCAAATGCTTTTCCATATACAACCTCCTTTTTTACTTGGTGATTTCAGAACAGAAGAAAGGGGAGGCAAAATGTTGATAGCTGTCTCTACCCTTTTATAGATAAATTCATTACTTAAAGCCTGTCTTGCTAAATATTAAAGCCTCATTTGCATAACAAATAACCAGAGTTTTTACTTGCTATTTAATTCATGTTTTTTTGCTTCTTCTTTTCCTGGTGAATTTATTTTTTACTTGCATTAAGTGACCCAGAAACTGAAGTTTCTGCAGAAGAAGCGGCAGTAACTGTCTCAAGGGTGGTGGACGTCACCAACAAGACTAAACTTGGCTAGCTTATGCCTCTCAGTGCATTTCTAAACGTGCGTCACAGTGCTTCATCCTGGATACCTTTGTTGGTGGGTCTTCCAACTGTTCTTTCAAGCAACACACTTTCTACTGCCATAAAATGACTCCATCTTTGCTAGGTAAGGTGTTGTAAACAAGATTAACTTCCACTGTTAGCAGTAGTATGCAGCGAGGTTAAACTACAGGTCCTATCTCACAATTATGTAGAGCTCATAAAAGCAACCACAAAGACATGGCATTAACCTTGCTTCAGTATTTGATTGCCACTGGTACATGTAGACAGTCTAGAAGACTTTTGCCTCCAGTTCCAAATAAGCACTACTTTATGAAAGGAAGTTACAAGGAAGAAATCTTGACAAAGTGAGATGCAGGAAAGAATTTGAAGCTTAGGCAGTGTGCATGTCCTTTACTAAGGCATACGGATCACACACATAGAGGGTGTAATGCCTTTGACTACCTGTGCAGTGTTTTTTTTGTAGCTCGGCAGATTTCATGAAGAAAAAATAACACTAAAACCACTTCTAATGTTCCTTGAGAAAAGATATGAAATTAAAATAGTCTTCTGATGCAGTGGGGAATAGAAGCTGACCATTTCTCATTTCACTACTTCAGAAAACATAAATGCATCTTTGGGCATGTTCAGGTCTCAGAAGTACACACTGGTTCAACATAGTTGCCTTGTTAATGCATTTTAAAAATGCACATAAATAACATAAAAATCAACAACCAAAATTTGCAAGTCAGGTTTCAGCTTTGACAAGCTTTATCTCCTTTGTTAATCACTCCATATAAGGCAGAAAAGGTAACACACAAACACTCACCCCTGACCATTCAGCTGTTGTCCCATCTTCATTGTCGTTACCATTCTCACATTTAACTGCAGATCCATTAAGGCCACCTCGACTCTGTTTACGACTTTGGTTGCTTCCATCTTTTAAAAGATCCACTACTTTTGTTTGGCTTATCGCATCGATTACCTTTAAAAGGGCAAATGTAAATTACCAAGTACAACATGGCATAATTAATCAATAAATAAGAACTGGGTAGAATAAAACTAAAAATGCAACAGGCCATGACAGGTCATCAGACACTAAAACAACTTGGCAGATGAACAATATGTTAACGCAATTTTCCTCCCCAACAAAGCTACTAAGAATCACTTTATAACCATAACAGGGTGTACAAGGTATACAGCACTGGATTCTGATACAACTTCCAAGTTCATAATGGTGCAAAGTCATCAGACTTTGTATTTTATCTTCCTGGAGTCTACATAAAATATGTATAGCACAGAGTCTGTAGGTGTAATGATGCATTTCAAAGATCTGACAAGTTCCTTATTAGTTACCCTTCCTCCATTACCTCACTACATCCTTGACCTGTGGTATTCATCTATGGTGGAGTTTCTCTAGTCTGCAACCAAGATACAAAGATAACTTTGTGCACACCATTACAACAGGTTTGGTTAGTCCCAGTATGGTTTTCAGGCAGTGCCATTATCAAACAGAACTTTGATTGAGGGTTGAACTTTACAGTCCACCTGTGAAATCAGATTTAGTTTAGTTTGCCCAGAAAAAAGGTAGGAAGTGCTACAAAAGACTAGAATGTATTCATTTGTTTGCCCTCTTATAGTTCAGCTGTTCTAAATAAGATTGTCTGTGCCATCATTCTCAGATGAAGTCAGAAAGACTTCAACATTCTTCAATTCTGCACCTCGTGGAGACACAAAAGCAGTAACCGAATGGTTATGTTGTCCCCAACTCCTTGGACAAGCCACTCCTGAAACACTGTCACTGAAATTGCAAAACAAAACATCCAGCCACTGTGTCAGGGCAACAATGTTTAGATTGACAGAATACATTCCTTGAGGAAGTGAATGGCACACACATTAACAATAATATGAAAAAGGTTTACTAACTCATCCTATTCTGTAGAACTATGCTAATCTACTCGTAATTTTTATAAAACTTTCTGAAGGACTCCTATATAAATCAGTTACATATGAAAAAAGGCAAAACACACCAAGCCGCTTTGCCGGGGATTGCCTGCACCTCTCCCCTCTTGGATTTTGAATATTAGCTAATACTGCCATTAATAATGCTTTACTTCTGACATAGCAAATCAAAATCAAGAAAATCTAAAGGTGTTACTGCTCAATGCTAGGAGTCTAAACGATAAACTCCACTCCTTACACGCTCTTCCCACTCTAGAAGATGTTGACATCCATGCAGTCACTGATACATTGTTTAAAATCTCAGACAGCACACCAACAGTACAAGGCTATAATGCTTTCACCATTTAGACTAGCTACTACACAAATGGACTAAAGGTAGAGGTGTATCAGTTTAAATCAAAAATAAATATACCTCAAGGCTGCTCAAACAGGAAGATGCACTTGAGCTTCTCCATGTTCAAATCACCACAGGTAAAATTCCATACCGCTTCCTTGCAAACTATAGTCCTCCTCTACGACTCATGAAATCCATACCATGTATTTAAGCTTATTGAAAGCACTCACCATCCAACACACTACCATATTCAAGGGTGACTTTAATTACTCCACTATTAACTGGGAATCTCATATGATACCAAACGTACAGGCACAGACACTACTGGATTTTATAAACACAAATTTCCTGAACCAACCTGTCAATATGCCGACCCGGGGTGCAAACGTATTGTATATTGATAAGTAATATTAACTTGCTGTAGCTAATAGTAGTTTTACTCCAATTTGTGACTTAGTTGTTTGTTGTATTAATGTCAGTTTTACTGTATGTTGTATGAAAACGGGCTCATTCTAATCCAGTGGACAACTCCTAGTAAACAAATGTAAAATAAAATAAAATAAATCAAATCAAATCAGGTCCTTACTAATATGGAAAAGTGCTGCACACCACCTAGTGTAATGCCTGCTCTGGTAACGTCAGTCCACAAAATGGTAGCCCTAGAAAGTAAAGGAACTACTCTAAGGCGAACTTCCTGCAATTAAACAATAACATGGCAACATTTCAAGCTCTCATAAACCCTGAGAACACTGCTGCCTATGCAGAACTGTTCACAGAAACCCTATACAAAGCATGTAAATAGCAGTATAGAGGCAGCTGTATCCACCAGGTAGTAGTACAGAACTAACTCAAAAAAACAAACCACCCTAGTGGAATCTCATCAATAGGCTGCATAACAGAAGGAAGAAAATCATGGCAAAAATTAGGTGTAGCACCCAGCTGGATAAAATGTACTCTCATCAAACTAAACAAGTCAAGAGGACATGTAGTCTACTAAAGCCAAATTTGAGATATATTTGGCCTCCCAGTGCACAGACAACTACAAGCAATTCTTTAGCTATGTCTGCAACCTCAAAAGCAATACGCCATCATATGCAGACCTCACTGATAATGGAGCTACCTACACTGAGCCAGAGGATCTAGCAAACATACTGGCAGACAAATTCAACTCTACATTACCCTTCCCCCCCGAACTCCCATCAGGAAATAACATCAAATGTAACTCCTCCTACTTTCACCAGGGAATACGTCTGCAATGTTCGCTCTAAGGCCAGGTCCAGACAATATCCCAGGATACCTTCTAAACAGCATGAAACGTGTTTCATCAGGCCCAGTGGAACTGCTATATAACTGTATCCTCCAAACAGGCTTCATGGCTCAATAATGAAGAACAGAAACAGTTATCCCTCTTCACAAAGGTGGGCCATCTACAGACCCATAAGTCTCAGTAGTCTCATACACAAAGCCATGCAAAGAATTATCATGGAAATGATCAATAATGTCATAGTAAGCCTCCAAACATTGGACCCAACCCAATTTGGTTTGGTTAAGGGCAGGTCATGCCTACTCAGCCTGGTGGACTTCTTTGAGAAGGCCATCAAAGTCATGGATGAGGGCAAAACAGTTCACACTGCCTGCCTTGACCTGGTCAAAGCATGTAAAAAAATACCCCACTCAAACATTGTTGATAAACTCAAGACGTTAGGTATAAATCCTTATGTGTCACCAGGTGGATAGCTAACTGGCCCACAGACAGGACCCAGGAAGTAAGAATTGGGGAATCTACCACTACAAAGACTCTTTTTTTTTGGCAATTTACTTCTCTGAAGTAAAAGCCAGTGGCATTGGCCTCTGGTTGACCAAATCTGCAGATGATTGCAAATTAGAAGCAATCATAGAATCCCCCACCAACACTAACGCTCTCTAGGAAGGGCTGACATGGACAAATTACTTGTGTCAGAGACATGGACTAAAATTAAATGCCAAGAAATACACAATAGTATCCTTCGGGAAGTCATCCACCTCAATAACTATCATACTCACAATGCACCCCTAAAAGTTAACCCAGTAGTCAGTGACTTGGACACACACACACACACACACACACACACACACACACACACACACACACACACACACACACACACACACACACACAGTAATATAGCTGTTGACCGTCATGTGTCTGCAGTAGTGAGGAAACCTTTCTATGCTGTGTACCTTATAAACTAAGGTACAGCATCTATGGCCACAGAAGTTATTGCTTCACTGTATTCAGCATCCATTAGACCTATCATTTTTTGAACAAGAAAAATCTTTATGAAATCATCACTTATGATATAGGCAATCATACATTTACATGAATGAAAACAAACCACACTGACATAATTCTAGTTGCAAATATTATACATCAGTTATCATCTACCCAATCATTGATAGTCAAACATTACATAGCTCACTTAAGTCCTGCCTTCTTTTAAACCTCATTCCTCCCCTGTATGTATTGGTTCACACAATTCTCATTTTTTCCTACAGAATTTGCTCCTACCCTTTTCTAAAGATCCTATTTCAAGTTATTTTACCTCTGTTACTATATTCACTATTTCTAGTACAGTTAGTTTAGTCTGTGATTTCCATTCTCTAGTAATTGCTTTTTTGGCAACCACCAGAATTAAACTCAGCAAGGCCTTACTATGTGTGTAGGTAATTCTGATTCTGTATCACAGCTCAGCAAAATCATTTCCCTAGATATACCAATCTGCACACCCAGTATCTCTGATGAAAGGAATCTTTCAAGTCTACTAACTCATTACACTCCCAGAAAACATGTTCCCAATTACCTTTCTCTTCCCTATCACACTCCAACATTTGCTGTCTACCTTAGGAAAATACTTTGGAGTCTACTTGGGGAATAAAATTACCTATGTAGACACTTCCATGCAAAGATCCTAAATCCTTCAGATTTTGTTGCATATCTGCAAGACATACATATATGATCCCCATTGGTTCTTTGTATATTGCTTATCCAGTCTTTCTTCCCAATCCTTTCTAGCCTCCTCTGATTGATTCTTATAGTTACTGTGCAATATTTTATATGCTCTACTAATTACTCATTTCTTAACAGCAGCTCCTGTTCTAGATTCTACTAAAACTCTACCAGTGCTAGTCTTTCAGTTAGGAACCTCCTGCTTCTTTCTCTTTGCCTATACTCTGATGTCAATCCTTGATAGGGAAGGCAATCTCCAACCTGCAATTCAAATAAATTCTTGGTATCTTCCCATTCTACTACCTTTCCCTCTCTAATTATTTGCTCTCAATAACTTGTTCCTTTGTCAGTCTTCTCCAATAAATTCCACGACCATGCCTATTGTCTGTATCCTTAATTGCAGTCATCTCTATCAGCAGAATCTTCTTTAGTTCTTAGAATACATTCTGCTACTTTATAAATATAATAGTCTTTATGATTACTGTTATTCTCCATACAGGTCTGCATCCAAAATCCCAGTCTCTCCCTGTTTCTTGAGCTTCCCCCCTGTTTCATCACCATCATCTCTTTCCACTTTAAATTATAGTTTTCTGCTTGTGCTATGTATAGGAGGCTTAACTGTGCTGCTCTGAAATACCCATTCAAATCGGGTAATGCAATCTGCCATGTTCTAATGGACGAATCAGCTTATCTCACCTGACTATTGTTGTCTTCCCTCCAAGATAAATCTCTTGGCTCTTCATTAATTGCTATGCACAACTTCTACTCTGGTTGATCAAATATGCCTGACCTGTGTATAAGACTAAAAGGACTAAACACATTTTACCTGCTTGTATCTTACTATCCATTTCTATATAACAGAGCTTCCAATTTCTCAGTTTTTGTATTATCTTTTGTTTAGTCTCTTTCCACGTATCCCTAGCTGCCACACCAGAATCATTTTAAACTATACTACTAAGTACTTCATTTTATCATGCCCCCATTAATATTTATATTGCTGAACCAATTTGTGTGCGGGTACATAATTTACTACTATTGCCATGGTTTTAGCTTCATTAATTTTGGATCCCGAAAAGATCTGAAATGGTCTCAAAATTTTCTTCAACATCGAAATGCCCTTTTCTGGTTTTATCAGGTATAAAATATCATCTGCAAATAGAGGTGACTTTTCTTGACTACCACATCAATTATATCCTTGAATTTCTGAGTCCCTTATTTTCTTTGCCACTGGTTCTAAATATAATGCAAATAAAGGGGGAAAAGGACACCCCTACCTGGTTCCTCTGCTCAAGCACAAATTATCAGAGAGGAAGCCACATGCATTAATTTTCACCTCCGATCCCTCATTTATCCTAATCAACCTTATAATTTTATCAGAGAATGCAAATACTTCCATTGTGCTGATCATAAAGTTCCAGCTTACCTTGTCAAATGCTTTCTCTTCATCCAGACCCCACCAACAACCATGCATTTTCTTACATTCTGCTTCCTCTGGGCCATCAATGTTCTGTTAATGCTGACAAATGTTTGCCACCCCTCCACAAAACCACACTGATCTACATCTATCAAGTTTGGCATCACTTTTGCCATTCTTTTAGACATTATAGAAATAAACACTTTATAATAATGTCTTAGCATTGAAATGGACCTGTATGAAGCTGGATCCAATAGATCTTCGCCCTCATTAGATAGTGCAGCTATCACCTCTTTCTTTTGAATGCTAATGCTTCGCTTCCTCTTAATATACTGTTAAAGCCTTCCATACTTGCCTTTCTGTATCAGTTTTTCCCTCCTTGATTCTAAACTTCCACTAGAATACCATCTATTTCTGGGGACTTTCCTGTGGATTGGTTAAACCTCACCATTTTTATCTTATCTCCTCCTATCCTCTTAGTAATTGAGCCTCTAACCTTGGCATATTTAATTATTTCATAAAATTTCCATTTGTACCTTTTCTTGATTTCCACATTTCCCTGCTTTACACAGGCTTTCATAGAATTTCCAACATATTTCTAAAACCTTTACAGGATCTCATTATCTTCCTTGTTGTTGGCTCTCTAAGCTTGGCAACAGCCCTTTCTACTTTCTGTTGCCTGAATTGTTGTGCTAAAAGTTTTTGAGCTCTAGAGTTATTATCCAAAATCAGTTGCTTAACAGCAATTTTTCAAAATCATGCACATTACTGAGGTAATGCCTTATTTTCTGTTTAGCATTCTGCAGTTCCTCCGTTTCTTGTTCTGAGAAATTTGCCGTATTCTGCAACACTTAAACATTTGTCAGTCCCTCTAATTCTTGTTACTTCTTAACCATATTTCCCTTTCTTTTGTTTCCACCCAATTTTTAAACTCTACTTTAATTTTATTCCACTCACTAGCTATATTTTCAAAAGAAATTTCTATCTTCTCTAATAACTCCTGAAAAATTTCCACTACCCATCCTTAAATTCTTCTCTTTTCAACAGACAGGTGAGAAAGCTGCAGTGTCTCATTTTTACTTCATTACCCCGTGTTTTTATGTTAGTTAATACTGGCGTATGATCTAAAACAGTTATTGGGTGTGTATCAAGACTTTCAATTAAATGCAAACATTCCTGTGAAATGTAAATTCTGTCTAGTCTAGCCCAGTTTTTGATCTTGGGGAATAATTTGTAATTTGCTCCAAACTCCTAGTACTGAATTCACACCTCCCCTGCCAAACATCTTCATAAAGTTGTTCAAAAATCTACCCTCCTTGGTTATAATTTCCTTTCTGGGCCTCCAAGACATATCTTCACTGCTACAAATCAAATTCCAGTCCCCATCTATAAGTAATATTGCTTGTTGAAAGTTGATTATTCCTCCCAGAATTTTCTTAAGCTCTCTTACAGTAGTTGTAGGTGGAATATAAATACATGCTGGTGTAATCCTCCTCCCTTGCTAGTAGCCTCTTAGTATTACAAATGTACGATAATTACATTTTTATCCTTTTCTATCACTACTGGAGCTTCTACTGCAAATAATATAAGTACTCCTCTTTTCCTTTGTCCCAGGTACTCCACTGAATAACTATCCTGAAAACCTCCCTCTATCAAATACACATGTTCAGTTCTTTCCAAGTGCGTCTCCTGTAGCATATCTATTTGCACTCTACGTTTTTTAATATAGTTCACTACTCTCTTTTTTTTTGTATTTCATTTGTGAGGCCATTGACATAAAGACATTACAGAAAGCATCATTTTGTTAAAAAGTTATTATTCCCACCTATTATGTGTAACAGCTTTTTTGTGAAATATCTAATTACAGCTTTTGTGTTACATGCATACACTCTTTGCAGGTTGAGCTTTTATACAGTTGTTTCTTGTCATATCCATTTGAGCCTATATCACATCTTACAAACACACAAATACCCCACTAAAATGTATTAACTTAATATTAACACAGAAAACTGTGTACATCTTCAAATACTGAAGTTTTACTCTCCTAACAGGAATAAGTGTCCCAAAACTGACAGCCACACTCACATACTTGAGTTAACCTAAAAGAATGTTATCTATGATAAGACGCTTGGTGCAGCCTGTGGTTCGTAGCGCTGTCTAATTTTGTCTTATCTTTATAGCTCTCCTAGCTGGGAAAACACTTGAATGCTTTCAGAAAACTATCTCCAAGCCATTTCACTTTATCAGATTGTCTCCATGGAGACATGAGGACCAGATACAGAGTTGCTACTAAGCATAAATGTATTTGCTAGAAAAAAGCTTTATAATATTCAATGTTTTTTTTCATTTACTCACCTTCTCTTAAAAATGTTACTAGATCAAGCTAAGGGCCTTAATCCAGTCATTCCCCTATGTAAGAATGAATAAAAGTACATCAATTTTTCTATTGTAATGCTCTTTTGACCAGAATTTTTTTACATTGCAGTGCCTACATTTCATAAAGCTGAACAAGGAGAAAGAGAGAAGAACGGAGAAAGAAAAAAAAAAAGACAGGAGCACCTGTTTACATTGGTATCCCAATTACACTTTAAAATATCTGATAAAACTTTACTTCATAGCATGCAAAGAAAATCATGTACTATCAAAATATTACTATTAAGAAAAAAAATTTTTTGTTTACATTTAACTTTCCCTCCTGTTCCCCTCTCAAGTATTTTTCTGAACATTAATGACACGAATTATGGCATATACTTTAGATTCTCCTACAAGTTTAACAAAGTTCAAAGTCCAATGCTTCCAGATTTTGTTGTGCTGTAATGCTTCACAAATGTAATTATTGATTTGTAATCCCATGTGTAAATTTCCATGTTATTGGCTTTATTCCTGTTCATCTTCATCTCCCAAATCCTGTCTCTGCTTAATTTCCAATGTACTCTCTATTCTTCTAGTCAATTCTTGTGTCTTTTTCCTTCTCTCAAGCATTTTCCATTGAAACACTGGAAAGGTTTCACTGGCACAGTCTCTCCGTGATCTTTATTACCATAAGGAGAAGCAGACTCTCCCTCTGTTTCACTTTGACAAACTTTTGTATTTTCTCCTTAGCATGTACTACATAAAAAATGATTTGGTCCCTCCAGGAAAGAATATTTTGAAGGATGCTGGGCATAGGAGTTTGAGTCTTATGCCTGCTTCTCCACATTCCCCAAATAGTGAAATAAAGGTACTCCTCATCTGCCTGGTGTACAGTGAGTAATTATTTTCCACAAATACTCTGCCACTGTCTCCCACTTTTAGTACTTTGTCCTTCTGCCACAGTTTTGCCAAAATGAACTTCTTTTGCTAGTAGGATTGCATCTTTACTATTAAAGGTCTAGGTTGCTTTCTCATAGCCAGGTTTGGAGCATACACACTATGTGCCCTTTCAATTAACAACTACTGCTGTGGAATACCAGTCCAGTTGCTTTTTTGTGCTTTCATAAAATTAATACAGTCTGTTCCTTCTAGCTTCTCTGGTACAGCAAAAAATCTCAGGTTTTCCCTACGTACTCTGTCCTCTAGTTCTATTACTTCCTAAAACATCTCTTCTTGAACAGTCTCATAGTTAGCCTTTTCTTAAATTTTGACCTCTGTTTTTTTTGCAGTTTTTTTCATCTCATCAGAATATCTGTTTAAAGTTTTTTCCATTTTTTTCTAGCCTTTTATTTCAGTTGTTACACTCTGTGACACTGCTAGCCCAGCTAGATAAAATGTTGTAAATAATTCTATGTCATTTGTGAACAGTAATATGATTTGTATGCTTGACTTGGTTTCATAGTAAATGTTGGAATACACAGAGTTAACTTGCAAACTCTGAGAAAATAAATAATTTTATTTGTGTGTTTACTAGAACTAGAAATCAGACTGTCTGCAGCCGGAAATTCTTTCAGTTGTTTGAAACAGAGGTAATTACAGGTTTCCAAGGTAATTGTTTTATGACTTCCAGTTTCTGGCAAACTTCAGAGAAGTGTCAGCTTCTAAGAGATAATAATTTTTCATAGAGGCATGATAAATTCTGTTGGTATCTGTTTAGCCTTGGAACTAGATGCAAGTGTCAAATAGTGAGGTCATCTAGCTAACACAACAGTAATGTGTATTATAAACTTAAGAAGGGTCTATATTGGATGATCAAACTTTCAAAAGTTCGACTGTCACATGGTCGACATCATACGATTACATTTTTGAAAATTTGAACATTTTAACAAAGATCTCTGTACAGAGCGGAATGGGGAAATTTCCCTTTTCTGCACTGTAGTGTGATCTCGGAGTTGGTATATTTAAAGAGCGGGGGGGGTGGGACACGGGTGTATGGGGGGGGCTTGCCCCCCTGCTTAAAACGTTCAGGTAGGTTATTTGTGTAGTTTTTTTTTTAATTAGATTTTCGAACTTTTAAAATTCGATCATATGGTGTCGACCATATGACATTCAAACTTTTGAAAGTTTGATTATTTAATATAGACCCACTTAAGAACAATCTCAGAGAGAAAGAGTGCATTTTGTTCTGGACCTGTTAACAACTCACCAGCACTTTGCCTTACTCTGCTCTGTAATTAAGTTACTTAGAACATAGTTTCTCTTAGAGAGAGATAGGAATATAGCAAGATTAGTGCAGATGTTTTCTATAGATATGTGAGACTGTCCTACTATGTTATTTTAAAGTATTTCCTGTGATTGTGAACTCTACTGTCAATGTGTTGAATTAATGAGTACTGTCTTGTGCTTTTATTATTTATTATTAAATAAATGTAAACCTTTTAATTGTGGCTGGTTTGCTTATGGATATTCAAGTCCTTAGAATACTTGAAGGTATTTGGTGATATTGTATAGGCCACTCTAGAATAGCCTTAAAAGTTTGGTCAATCTTACCATTTGGAGAAGAGTAACATTACACAGTGGAATCGGTCACCCTTTGGGAAGGGCCTTACAGTAGCTGATAAGTAGGGGTTCTGGTGGCAGTGCTAACTGCCTTACGGTCTCTGCAGATGGGGGGCATAGCTAGTAAACCTGTGCCAGCCTTCCCCAGGTGTGTGTTTGTGCATAAATCACATTTCAAAGTGTGCGTGTGTGTCAGCTACTTGGGCAGGGACACAAAGCACTGGTGGGACAGACAGAGTGCTGGGAGGACTTGGCTTGGAACCCTGGATAAGGACTCCACTCTATAGCTGTGCCAGTGGGAAGTCTTACTGGGGATCTGGAGAAAAAAGGGGAGAAACCAGCCCCAGACTGACGGTGATCTCCGTGTGCTCTTAAGGGAAATTGTACTTTACTGTGTGTGTACTTGTCATCCTCCCAATGTGCATGTCCCTCACTGGTGTTAGTGGTGAGGACTGAGGCTCCTTGACTACTGGACCAGTGCACTGGCATCCCATATTAATTGTCGGCAGTGATGAGATGTCTGGATCAAATATTAATTGGTTGATAGCGGCGAGTTAGCCACATCACATATTAATTGGCTTGTAGTGATGTGGATACTAAATTCCTGTAGTTTGTGTACAGTGATCACTGAAGGTGTTTTTGTATTCTAAATCAGCCAAGCAGTGAACATTCAGAGCTCATATCACAATTGTTTTATTTCTTTTCTTAGCTTAGTCAGTCAGGGAGAGTGGGCAAGCATGTCAGCAGAGGAGTATGGCAAGCTGACAAGGAGCCAGTTGGCTGAGATGTGCCAGGCTAAAGGACGGGTGCATGGAAACCTGACTAAATCAGACATGACTGCAGCTTTAGTCACAGCTGCATCTGAGAATAGCAATCAGAATGATGATTAGACTGGCTGTGGAGATGTACAACACTCAAAGAATGGAGAGCTCGACCTTTCTACAGAGGACTTAAAAATCTATCTGGAGTTAAAGAGACTTGAGTTGGAGGCCAAGCACTTGGAAATAGAAGCAGCAGAGAGACTGAGGCATCTAGAGACTGAGGAGAATGAGAAACTGCTACACCTGGAAGCTGAGGAGGAGGAGTGGCAAAGGCAACATGAAAAGGAGATGCTGGCTCTTTGCCAGAGTCATGGAGGTATTGGGAAAGGGAGTAACTGAACCCCAGAAGCAACAAAGGTCAGTAAGTTTCTTCCACAGTTTACAGAGGGGGATAATTTTGATAGTTTCACTCGTATGTTTGAGAGGGTATTGTAAACACTATAAAGTTGACAAAGGGCTCTGGGTACGGTTCATAACCCCCTTACCCCATGGTAAAGCTGTAACTGTTCTATCCAAACTGTCTGATAATGCTTTTTAGATTACAATGTTGTAAAGAACTGTTTACTAGAATTTTTTAAGCTAACACCTGAAGCTTATAGGAAAACGTTTTGTGTGCATAGACACAAGGCAGATGAAAGTGTGTGAATATGTTGCTGAACTAAGCACTTATTTTCATAGATGGGTGAGTGGATGTCAGGTCACCATTTTTGAAGAGCTGGCAGAACTTTGGTGAGGGAACAAGCTCTTAGCACTTTGCCTGAGGATATAAGGATCTGGTTAGCTGATAGACAATGCTTTACTGTAGATGAGTTGGGGAAGAAGGGAGACCTATACCAAAGCAAGCAGGGCATTCCTGCACAAGAAAGGGACACCCAGTGCTGCTCACGGGTCTAAAGGAACCCATGGTGGGCAGTCCAGACTGCCCCAACAGAATCTGCCAGTAGTAGGGGAAGCCACTAGTCCAGGTACATACCCAGGACCTAGGGTTAAACGTTCTGAATGCAAACAGTGGGGCCATGTAGCATATAAATGTCCATGGAGGCAAGGTGGGGAACCAAAGGTGGGACAGCCAGTACATGGGAATGACAAAATGCCAACAGTAGGTTGTCTTGAAACAACTAATGTACCAAACTACCACAAGATGTTATATCCTATCTTAGTGAATGGCAAAGAGACCACTACTAAGAGAGAGACAGCCTCTGACATAACCATTGTGAAGCCTGCAATGGTTATAGAGGAGCACTACTTGCCTGGGCAGTCTACTTCAGTCAGAGCTTTAGGGGAGAGACCCCATTCCAAATACTTTTGGCTAGGGTCCACCTTGACTGGGAGGGTGGAAAAGGAAGACAGCAAGTAGGTGTGTTTGATGATATCCCTGCAGATGTCCTGATAGGGAATGATTTTGATAATGCAGTACTGTGTGTTCATGCAGTTACACACAGTCAGGCTTGGAGACAAGCATGTGGGTCTGGTAGCCTGGGGGAGACCCAGACAGACCGCACACTTGCAGCCAGGACTGGTGAGGTGGTTACTTCAGGGAGGGACCTACCCTGTAGCAGTGAGACTAAAGGTGAGCCACAACTGCTTGTGCGTACTGATGTTCCCTTGGACAGAGTGACTGCAAGGGTAGAGGTGAGTAGTAGTACCCAGGCTGACAGTGAGGCACCTCTGTCAGAGGATACCAGACTTCATGTGGAAGGGGAGCTGGGAAGGGTTACAAAGAGAGAGTTGAGACAGGCTCAGCTCTCAGACCCTACATTACAAGGCCTGAGGCAGATAGTCAGTGAGGCACCTGATTCTCAAAGGGGAGGGGGAAATCTGCACACTGGGACAAAGGGTTACTGTATAGAGAGTGGACTCCTGAGGGAGGGCTAGAAGGTGAGAGGATACAGTAGCTGGTAAGTGCCTAGAGCCTGCCATCTGGCACTTCTAGCCATAGTCCATGATATTCCCTTTGCAGGTCATATGGGCATAAAACATACAAAGAGACGTATTATGCAGAACGTCTATTGGCCTGGAATTTCTAGAGATGTAACAGGGTACTGCAGAACCTGTGAGCAGTGCCAAAAGATGGGCAAGGCAGGAGACAAAGTGAGAGCTCCTTTGATGACTTTGCCTGTGATTGAGGAGCCATTTCAGAGGGTAGCTATGGATATTGTGGGGCCTCTGAGTACCCCAAGTTCCACAGGGAATAAGTATATCCTAGTGGTAGTAGATTATGCTACAAGATGCCCTGAGGCAGCGGCTTTGTCCTCCATTGAGGCAGAAAAGGTGGCAAATGCTTTGTTAGAGATTTTCAGCAGGGTAGGCTTCCCAAAAGAAATACTGACTGACAGAGGTGCCAATTTCATGTCAGACCTGCTGGCTTGTCTGTGGAAGTACTGTAGGGTGAAGCACCTAAAGACCACCTCTTACCATTCCCAGATTAATGGCCTTGTTGAGAGGTTAAACTCTACACTCAAGTTCATGCTACGGGCATTTGCAGACCAGTTTAAGAGGGAGTGGGACAAATATTTGCCCCATCTGTTGTTTGCTTACAGAGAGGTTCCCCAGGAATCCACAAGGTTTTCACCCTTTGAGTTGCTGTATGGGCAAAGGGTGAGAGGGCCTCTAGATTTAATTCGAGATGAGTGGGAGGGGGAGTGTGAATCCCACAAGGAGTCTGTTGTAGCATATATCCTAAACCTCAGGACAAGGCTCCGGGAACTCATAGGCTTGGCCTAGGAGAACCTGACAGAAGCCAAACAGCAGAAAAAGGTCTGGTATGACAGGAATGCTTGAGCTAGAGAGTACGCTGTAAGGCAGCAGGTAATGGTTCTTGTTCCTGTCAGACACAACAATTTGCAGACAGTTTGGGCGGGACCCTACAAGGTGGTAAGGAAGGTCAGTAATGTGAATTCTATGGTAGAACTGCTAGGCAGGGGCACAAATTGTACCATGTTAACATTTTGAAATCTTACCATGATAGGGAGGCCCTTGTGCTGAGTATTTGCAGTACAAGGCAGGAGGAGTCTGAGGGGGATCTATGGATACAGGGAGCCATCCAGGAAAATCCCAAATTACTGTGGTGGAGCTTAGGGTTGCAGGCATATGATGGGAGAGTGCACCACGGTACTGGGGTCAGCACTGCCAAGGCAGCTGGAATCTCAAGACAGGGAATGGGGTAAGGTATTCCCAGATAGGCTCAACCCTCTCAAGCAACGTTTCTCAAGAGACACTTGAAAAACTGGCTTGAGTTCTTGGGGGAGAAATGTGACACTGTCAGTCCAGCTAGATAGAATTTTGTAAATAATTCTATGTCATTTATGAATAGTAATATGATTTGTATGCTTGGGCGACCATGGTGGTGCAGTGGTCAGCGTTGTCGCCTCACAGCAAGAGGTTCTCCAGTTCGATCCTCGACTGGGGTACCTTCTGTGTGGAGTCTGCACATCCTCCCTGTGGTCGCGTGGGTTTCCTCCGGGTGCTCCGGTTTCCTCCCACATCCCAAAGACATGCTGCAGGTGGATTGGACACTCTAAACTGGGCAACTTGACACCGTAAAATCTCTACTGCCAATCATGAGTGGACAGGTGATCCGCTGTGGCGGTCCCTAACCAGGAAAAAGAAGAAAAATACGATTTGTATGCTTGCCTAAAAATGTAAGAAAACTATATGTTCTGTACTAAGCTTCAAGATTGTAGCCACAGTGCACCCTGCTGGAAAAGAGAAGAAATGTGTATAAATTATATGCCAATGCAAGTGTATGGTTTCATAGTAAATATACAGAGTTAACTTGCAAACTCTGAGAAAATAAAGAATTTTTACTACTGTGTTTACCAGAATTAGAAAACAGAATATCTGCAGCTGGAAATTCTTTCTATTGTTTGAAACGAGGTAATTACAGGTTTCCAAGGTAATTGTGTTACGACTTCCAGTTTCTGGCAAGCTTCTAAGAGAATTGTCAGCTTCTAAGAGATAAGTATTTTTCATAGAAGCATGTTACATTCTGTTGGTATCTGTTTAGACTGGGAATTATATGCAAGTGTCAAATAGTGATGTCATCTAGCAAACCAGCAGTAATGTGTATTATTAACTTAAGAACTATCTCAGACAGAAAGAGTGCATTTTGTACTTTGTTCTGGACCTGTTACTCACCAGCACTTTGGCTTGCTCTGTAAGTAAGTTATTTAAAACATAGTTTTTCTAAGAGATAGATAGAAATACAGCAATATCAGTGTACATGTTTTCTATATTTATGTGAGACTGTCCTACTACATTATTTAAAAGTATTTCTTGTAAACTCTAT
Source organism: Protopterus annectens (assembly GCF_019279795.1). NCBI lineage: Eukaryota > Metazoa > Chordata > Ceratodontiformes > Protopteridae > Protopterus > Protopterus annectens. Next base: position 465,869,376 of record NC_056738.1, on the reverse strand, counting down.
TGTCACTGTGCTGAGTTAATGAGTATTGTTTTGTGCTTTTATTATTTATTATTAAATACATTTAAACCTTTTAATTGTACCTGGTTTGCTTACATATACTTAAGATCTTAGAGTATTTGCATATATTTGGTGATACTGTATAGGCCACTCTAGAATAGCCTTAAAAGTTTGGCCACACTTACCATTTGGATAACAGTAACATTACACAGTGGATTTGGTCACCCTTTGGGAAGGGCCTTACAGTAGCTGATAAGTAGGGGTTCTGGTGGCAGTGATAACTACCTTATGGTCTGGGCAGAATGGGGCATAGCTAGTATACCTCCATCAGCCTTCCCCAGGTGTGTGTTTGTGTATAAATCAAATCTCAATGTGTGTTTGTGTGTGTGTCAGCTACTTGGGCAGGGACACGAAGCACTGGTTGGACAGAGAGAGTGCTGGGAGGACTTGGCTTGGAACCCTGGCTAAGGACTCTACTCTTTAGCTGTGCCAGTGGGGAGTCTTACTGGGGATCTGGAGAGAAAGGAAGAAACCAGTCCCATACTGACTGTGATGTCTGTGTGCTCTTAAGGGAAATCGTACTTTACTGTGTGTGTATTTGTCATCCTCCTAATGTGCACATCCCTCACTGGTGTTAGTGGCAAGGATTGAGCCTCCTTGATTACTGGCCCAGTGCACAGGCATCACACACTCCATTAGTGTTCTGTTTATTTTAATCAGGTCTGTGTGCAGTTATCTTATATTTTCCTCTAGGTTACTGCACATCATGTCTGGAGCTTTCACTGCTTTTTACTGAACAGCTACAGTACTCTTTACAGTCAGTGTTTTTTTTTCCTAATCTTACATAGCTGATTTTCTTTCAGGTCCTCTGTGTTTACTTTTTCCTGGCATCCAGGCAGTGCACTTACTAGCCAGTTACTGAATTATACCTCGAAATACAAGTCCACTGGTCTTCTCTGCTAAATTTCTGTTTTCACACTGGGAGGGATAGAATTACACTGCTACTCAGTGTGTAGCCATCCTGGAAGTCCTCATCCAACCTATCACGGAGTACAGTGCCCTCTTTGGTATGTGCCTAAACCAGGCACATCCAACAACTGGAACAACCACAAAGGTTCCTCACTAAAAGAATACAGGGCATAAATAACATGTACTATGCAGACTGCCTCAAAGCCCTATCCTTGTATTCTGTCTCCTACAGGCTGTGGAGGGAAGACCTACGCCTGGCATACAAGACATTATTAAATCCCACAATGAAGGACCTCCTGCATACCCACAAAACAAACAGCACCAGAATTACCCATTCTAAAGACTTAAACCTTGCCTGTGACATAAAAAGGACCTGCTGGACAGACAGGTATGTATACCAGAGACTACCACTTCTCTGGATCAGGCTCCCCCATTCATGTGAAACAGAGTTCCTCCCTAACCCAATTCAAGTGCAACTTGGACAACTGAATCGGAAACAGGAAAATCATCCCTGGTTTTGCACCTATGACTGTAAAGGACTCAGGCATCCTATAAACAGTTCATCTCCCAAGCTCCTGCTTGCAAATGTTTCATTTCTCAATTTGCTACAATTATCAAGGGTACCAGAACTTGTAAGAGATTTGGGATGTATGCTAGGCTTACAAAGGCCATAGTACTCATTAGCACAGTACACAAATACAAACCTATAAAGTGGAATGGAACAATCTGCCAACATAAGCTGCGCTGTTGCTCTAGCAAAATGTATCAGTTTAATACAGCAATATTCTTATTCAATGAAATAAAAAGCTTTCAAAGCTATCACTTTTATGATATCAGTGGTTAAATTCATATATGTCCAAATGATGTGCTATTTCAACCATGTTTGAATGGAAATTGCTTTGTATTTTACCTGCTTTCTTGTTTTTGTTGCACATTCCTCCAGTGTTTCAGCAGCCTCTAGCTTTCCTTGCCGGCGGTACAATGCTCCCAGGCTTTTCAAGGTAGTATTCACTGTAGGACTAAAAAAGAAATAGCAAATAATGCACTGATACAAGATAAAATCTAGTATTTACACATCTACCAAGCATTAACTGATAAGAGTCATACCTGTCAACTTTGCAGGCTTTGTACCAACTGCCATATTCTCCGTATGGAGCATTGTCTCTACGTTTGCCCTGTATATAAGAAAATAACAGAATGTATAAAGTCTGATGACTAACACTAACGTACATAGTGGCAAGATTTAATGATATACCCAGGGGACAAGTTTTTATAAGGCATCTTCTCTTGTATTTGACATACATCACTGACAACAATACTTCAATTTATTTTGATTAGAAAAGACAACATATTTAAAAGGACTAATCTCACAGAAAAAGATTTCTTCACTGTACCTTCAAACAGGCTATAATGTTATCTAGAAATAATTTTACTGCAACAATAGGTAAATCGCTCAAACATACTACAGTCTCATAGTTGCGTTGTACAGTATGCATCCACCACAGATTTCTGCAGCAGAATGTGGCTACATTTTGACAATTAAATAAAACAGAAATTGCATATAGTCCAAAAGGTCTTTACTAACAATGCAGACACAATCTAGTGAATTATCGGACTCCAGCATATGAAGCAAAGAAAATTAGTTCTGTTGCAAAACTGATGTTTTTTGTTGCAATTCTCCTTTACACAACAGTTTATATTAGATGAAAATCTAAATTCTGTTAGGGTAACAGATCAAACTGAATGGCATATTATGAAATAATTGAAACAAACCAACAAGTGTTACAAAATAGCTAGGTAGATGTTGCACAAAAAGAACAATAAATAAAAATATAGAAAAAAGGTATTTTGTATGGTGTGGCAAGTCCAAAAATTAACACATCTTAGTGTCAATGTCTGTATATTTACAGTTGACACATTTAAGCAACTCCTACTACAAAAATAATGCAAACCCCTACATTGTGCACTAGATTGCAAACTAGCTATCCAACAGAGTTTCTGGTACCTTCTGAATGCAAAATTGTAACTAGTTGGGTACTGCAGGGATAGATGCTGAGCCCTGTCCAATTTGACATCTATTTTGCCGAGATCCAAACCAATATTGCTGGTGTGTGATTGACCAAGTTTGCTGATGACTGCAGGCTGGGCACCGTTATCCACTTACACAAAATTGCTCCACAAAGGGCAGGAATATGCATAAACCTGGTGTACTGAAAATGGTCTCAAGCTAAATGTAAAAAAGTGCAGTGTAGTAGTGTTCAGAAAAAAACAAAACTATTCCCAATAAGTGGTACTCTTCTTCAAATGGATACGTTAACAACTTAATGCCCTTCCCTCTATTCAGTCTCCTACAGATTGCTGAGCGGTGATCTATGCCTGACTTACAAGCATCCACAAACCCCACACTTATGAATCTCCTACATATTAAGTCAAACAGTACCAGAAATACATTGTCTAGGGACCTGAACTGTTTCTGGGACTTGAACAGAATATGCTGAAGAGACAGATGTGTGTCCCAGAGACTGCCCCTCCCATGGAACAGGCTTCCCATTCATGTGAAGCTGAGTTTGTATATTACCAATTTAAGAGCAACCTATATCAGTGGATAGGTAATAAGAAATTTACGTCATTTTTTTTTTTGAGCCATGAATACCCAAGTCCTATTTGCCCTCTATTTCTTAGCAAAACCAGAGGATTTTCAAACACTCAAACTAGGGAGATAAATTTACACCAACAAATAAGCAAGAATTGCTTGAGGGATAAGGCTCCCAAATCAACAAATTCCCAACTTGCAGAATAAGTTACAACTACAGGTCAAGCAAAGTAGTACTTTATCAAACATAAATTAACACCAAGGTTACCATGTCTGATCCTGCTAGATTTGGCTGTTTAGCAGTACTAAGTACTTGTAGAGGGTGACAAGAAGTTTTAAGTGTGTCTACTTAAAGGTGTACACAGATGGGCCTCTTATGGTCCCTATAATCACTTCTCCAGTATTGGTCTCATACTCCTATGTTCCTAAACTTTGGTATCAAGTACTGAAAAGTGTCAAACTTACAAATGTGACTTTCAAAATTTTATTGCATGCTTATACCTCATTTGCTATTAAACACTCTTACACTTAAAGAACACCATGCTGTTATTGCAGACTTACTCACAAAAAAGTACTTCATTGTCTGCACAGAACAGCTCTGGAAAACAAAAACCTGCAACTGTATTCAAGTACACTCTCAAGATATGCTTAGAATGCAAAATTGGGATTAAACAGTAAAAACGTACCTCAGTAACAAGACACACAACAGTTTCATACCTGGTCCTCATATGGAAACTGCATTTCTCTGGATGACCAGTCTGAATTACAGGCTCATAGGTGTTTAACTAGGCTAATGACCACAAGAGCCTGTTTAAGCCTAGCCATGCATCCCAAATCTCTCACAAGTTCTGTTGATACCCATGATAAGTGTAAGTAGGTGTTACGGAAATGAAACATTTACAAGAAAGGCCTGGGAGATGAACCATTTACAGGCTGTCTGTGTACAGTAGAGACAAAGTTCCAAACCAGGGATGAATTTCTTGTTCCCCATCCAATTGTCCAAGTTACACTTGAATTTGGTTAGTGAGGAACTCTGCTTCACATGGATGGAGAGCTTATTTCAGAGATGGGGTAGTCTCTGAGATACATATCTGTATCTCCAACAAGTCCTATTTATATAACTGGCAAGGTTTAAGACTTTAGAACATAATTCTGGTGCGGTTTGTTTTTTGGACATGCAAGAGGTCCATCAGAGTGGGGTCCGATAATTCCCTGTATGCCAGGCATAGATCTCCCTCTCAACAGCCAGTAGGAGACAGAATACAGGGATAAGGCTAAGGAAGTCTACATAAGACATTTTACTTACTCCCTGTATTCTTTTAGTGAGAAACCTCTGTGGATGTTCCATTTGCTGGATATGCCTGGTTAAGTACAGACCAAAGAGGGGCACTGTACTCAATGATGCCGAGTACAGTGGAACAATGACTTCATGTGATACATTTTCTTATAAGCTGCGCAATATTGAATGATTTCCTCACTACTGTATGCATGTGATGATCAAAGGATAAATTTCTGTCTACAGGTGTTCCTGACTACTGGGTCAACTCTAAGGGGTGTGTTGTCAATATGATAATTACCAGGGGTGAATGACTTCCTGAAGGATACTAGTATGCATTTCTTGGCACTTACTTTTAGTCCATGGCTCTGACACCAGCTGTTTGTTTGTGTCAGCCCTTGCTGGAGAACATTTGCTTTGGTGAAGGATTCAATGACCGCTCCTAATTTGCAATCACATGCATATTTAGTTATCCAGAGACCACTGACATTGGCCTTGACTTAAAACAAGTAAATACCAAAAAGGAGTGGTCCAAGGACCGATCCCAGAGGGACTTCACTTCTGACTGGTCTCTTTGTAGAGGTGCCCCCCCCCCCAATTCTAGCTTCCTGGGTCCTGTCTGTGAGCCAGCTGGCTAGCCAAAGAGTAACATATGGATTTGTACCTAACCTCTTGAGTCTGTTAACAATGGCTGAGTAGGGTATTGTGTCAAATGCCTTGGCCAGATCAAAGTAGGCAGTGTGAGCTATCTTGCCCTCATCCACTGCTTTGGTTACCCTCTCAAAGAAGTCCACCAGGTTGAGTAGGCATAACCTGCCCTTGAAAGCAAACTGGGTTGAGACCAGTGTCTGGAGGATTACTATATCATTACTGATCATTTCCATGACTTTTCCTATCAGACTAGTGATACTTAAGGGTCTGGAGTTTCCAGGGTTTGTAGATGGCCCACCTTTGTGCAGAGAGATGACTGTTGCTTTTCTCCATTCATATGGCATGACACCTGTTTGGAGGCTACAGTTACACAGCAATTCCAGAGGGCCTGATAGGTCATGATTCATGCTATTTAGAAGGCATCCTGGGACATTATCTGGGTCCACTGATGCAGTGTTCTTGGCCTTAGACAGAGCATTAAGGACCTGTTCCTCAGTGATAGAAGAGCAAAATATATTTGATAGTATTTCCTGAGGGAAGGTTGAGGGGTAGAAAGGGTAAAGCTGGAGCTGAATTTGTCAGCCAGTAGGTTTGCTATATCTTCTGGCTCAGTATAGGTGGCTCCATTTACTATGAGCTCTGCATACAACCTTGTATTGCATTTGAGGTTGCGGACACAGCTAAAGAATGCCTTGTGGCTGTTCATGGCCTGGGAGGCCAAATTTACCTCAAATTTGGCTTTGGTAGACTTTATTTGTCATTCGAGTTGCTTGTTTAGTTTGATGAGAGTGCTTTTACCCTGTTAAGTGCTGCACCTCCTAATTGTTGCCAAGATTTTCTTCCTTCTGTTATAAAGCCTACTGAGTTTCTGATTCCACCAAGGTGTCTTGTTTTTTAGTTCTGTACTTCTTGGTGAGTACAGCTGCCTCTATGCAACTATTAACATGATTATATAGGGTTTCTGTGAATAGTTATGCATACCTAACAGTGGTCTCAGAGTTTATGGGGCTTGACATTTTGCAGGTTATCACTTACTAGCAGGAAGTTAGCCTTAGACTAATTCCTGAATATTCCAGGGTTAGCTGGGGGTCAAGGATTTTTACTTCAAAGGAGACCTTTTTATGGTCTGACCTTACCAGGAAAGACACTACACTAAGAGGTGTGCAGTACTCTCCCATATTAGAGAGAACCAGATCCAGTATAGTCACACCCCTGGTTGGTGTACTGACAATCTGGTCCAGGGAGTTTGTGTTAAGTTGCCCATGAATGTGGTATTGAGTTGGATGGTGAGTGTTTCCAATAAGTTTAAATACATGGCATGGGTTTCCTGCATCACAGAGGAAGACCTATAGCTTTGCAAGGAAATGGTACTGGATTTTGCCTATGGTTATTTGAACATAAGCTACTCCATGTTCAAATCACCATAGGCAAAATCCAATACCACTTCCGTGCATTGTCGTGTTTGACCAGCTTTGAGATTCATTTATTTTTGATGTAAATTGAGACACCTCCATCTTCAGTCCATGCCAGTGTAGTAGTTAGTCTAAATGTGTGAAAGGCACTATCACCTTACAAGTACTGAAAAGTGTCAGTGTGCTCTCCAAGACTTTAAACTATGCCTCAGCGACTGCACAAACATCAGCATTCTCTAGGGTGAAGACAGCTTTCTATGGAGTGGAGGTTTTTGTTTAAACTCCTAGCAATTTGTAGCAACACATTTAGAATTTCTTGGTTTTGACTTGCTAAGTTAGAAGTACTTTCAGTTTGGCATTGCCTAAAAAAGGCATTAATGGGACAAGACAATGTTTTAGCCAATATTCGAAAGCCTAGCGAGAAGAGGTCCAGATGATCCCTGGCAAAGCAGAGTGGTCTACTGATCATCTCCTTCCATGCTGACAAATATTGCACCCCTTAGAATAACACCAGAAACTAAGCCAATTATTAAAGCCAATCATCTTTTGCTCATATTGTGGCATCATCCTTGGAAAAGGTAAAATGCTGCTCAGTGCTAGGCTCATACCAATCTGGAACACACATTCCGAGAGCTCCTTGATGTCTCTCTTCATACAGTCTAGGAAGATACATGTCAGGTCATTTACACCCACACGAACTATGAATGAGTCATACTGGTACTTGTAGTCCAGTGACCTAAGTATGTGTGTAATGTGGCAGATCCTAGCATCTGGTAAGCATCTGACTGTGACTTTCTCCTTAATAAGTCTAGTGAGAAGACATCAGTGTGTCCCACGATGGAGTCTCTAATGATCATAATGTTGGAGTGTGTGGTGGCTTGCCTTATGGGATTAGAAACAGAGGCACCATGTATGAGATGTGGTTGTATGTTTTGCTGTGGGTGTTGTTTTGAAAGAGTGCATTTGGGGTTGCTGAGGGTATTTGTTATGTGTACTTTGTCTAGGAGGTCTTTGGGGTTTAGAAGCTTACATTTAAGTGCCTCAGCATATGTGGGTCTAAATGTCTGCTTTGAATTGTGTGTGACGGGTGTAGATTGTGTATTACTGACAACCTTATTGACATGAGGAGTACTTTTATGTGAGAGCTTTGCCTCCAGTGACATTGTGTAAATATATCTCTCACACACCACATCATTTTGTCCGAGAATTAACTGGTTGCCAGTAAACATGAGACAATTTCTACATTGCCTCAGGATGCCTATATCCACCAAGCTGGTAATGGAGATAGTGGGAAAGTTCATATCCATGGCAACAGACCCTTTTTCAATTATTAGATAGTTGAAATGAGAATGTAAAACAATGTCAGGAGCCTCCAGTTCGCAATAAGTGCTTGTCACTGCAAACTAGTTGTCCTGTGTGCACTGGGTATTGGTGAAATTTCAATTGTGCTTTTACAGGAAAAATGTTACTCAAGGTGTTTGTGTCTAAACAGGGCACTGCCAAATACATGAGGGGAAACAAAGTAGACCCTGAAAATTTAAGGATGAAGTATTTAGGCAGATATTCTGAGGTTAGAAAAAAATCAAGCAGTACTTACTGAAAACAAATAATATGTTGTCAACAATGATGAAAAGAGGGGTGTTGTGTGAGTGGCTACTGCCTGGCTACTACTAGTGCTGGTCTCAAAGCTTTACTCTGCTGGGATCCAATGCTCTTTTGATTCTTCTCTCACCAGAACCAAAACATCAGCACCAACTGAAGATGAGAAGCAGCCCACAGCCTGTTTGGTGATCTACAGTCTTGTCCCAGATAATGTAAGGGTCTGTAGGCTTGTTGTAGCTTTTTCCCTGGTAGATGCCTTGAACAGCAACCAGACCAATCAGGAATATCAAGCATAGACACTCACTGCCCAAACAGAAACAGTCAGGAATCAATGCACTCTGCTCCTTCTCTCACCAGGAGCAGAATATAAGCACAAATTCCAAGCTGTCACATATGTAGCCGTTCTTAGGCTTTCCGGTGATCTGCAGTCGCCAGGAAATAATGTCCTTGTGCTCCTTCTATCACCAGGAGAAAACAGAAGCAATAATTTCAAGACGATTACAGAGAAGCAGAATGTGGAGTCTGTAGTAATTGGTGGTCTTGCAATCGATGTTGCAGATTTTAAAGGTAAGATGGAAAAAATGGGTTAATATCCTAAGCACTGCAGTGTGCACTAAGCAATTACATATAAAAGAAGGGGTACCCTTAAGCTTTAGCTGTCTAAGTGGAGAGCCACTAATTTTAAAAGAGCAAGATAGATTGAAAGAGGTGGGCAATTTGTATTCTGGTCCTATGAAGTACAGTTGGATGGCCAATACATTTACATAGCTGAAGAGGAGTGACTTTACAAAATGATAATTTTGTGCTTACACACAACAGCCAATGAAAGGGGGAGGGGAGGAGACATACCTCTCAACGTCCTGAACAAGAAATCTGGACAAAGCCATAAATAAAAGTCGGACAAAGGCCCAAAAATAGGGACAAATTTTAAATAATGCTCTTAAAAACTTAGAAAGTTGATTGAACAGGTTTTGCATTTGTATAAATTTTCTGAAGGATACGAAGTCTGAAAATTAAATCTCTGTCATTATTTTCTAACTTCAATCTTTAATGATTTTCAATTAATTTGCCAGAAAACCATAATTTTATGAAAAATGGACAAAAATATGAGGACAAATCTGGACAATCTGCAAAAATCTGTACAGCTGAAAGGTACGGAAGGAGATATGTGGTCAAACTGACATAAAAGGCAGGCAACTAGAAAGATAGCAATTTAAAAACCCAACAAATAAATTGCTTGAATATAACTAATCCTAAGGAGCTAGGGTGAAAGGAAACAGAGCTGATGAGATTTCCTAATAGTCTTAATCTGTTGTCTATGCACATCCAACATGTGCAGCACCTTCTCACTGGCAGATTGTGGAGAAGAAAAAAGTGCACAATTGATTGATTAAGGAACAACTCATTCACTACCTTGGGCATAAAATAAGGATTAGTATACAAGGACACCCTGTCCTTATGAAAAAACAAAAAAGGAGGACAAGCCATAAGGACTTGAAGCTCAGACACCTGCCTGACAGAAGTAAGGGCTAACAAAGTAGTCTTCCAAGAGCAATGCTGCAAGGAAGCTGAAACTGCAGGCTTATAAGAAGCCTGTGTCAGTTTTTCCAAAACAAAATTAAAATCTCAGGGAGGAGAAACAGGCTTCTTGGGAGGCCTAATATGAAGGACACATTTTAGGAACTGTTTAGCCTCAAATCTAGAAGCTAAATGAAGAGATAAAGGCAGATAAGCAGAGACAGCTGATAAATGGGCTTTAACAGAAGAATAAGCGAACTCAGCACTGAGCAATTAACACAGATAAGAGAGACCCGAAGGAGTATCCACAGAAAGTGGATCCAGGTTTGAGAAAGACACCAAATAGAAAACCTCTTCCATCTAGATAAATAGGATTGCCTAGTATTGGGTTTCCTGTCCTCCTGCAGGATCTTAAGCACGTTTTCAGAAAAAAAGGTGTCTGTGGAATGAAAATCCTATCACTCCAGTGTCAGGTGATGAGAGGACACCTGGGGATGTATAACAGATCGTTGCTCTGTGAGAAGGCCACCATATGAGGTAATCTGTGATGACTGCTCTTGGCTAAATGCAGAAGTAGAGGTAACCATTGCTGGTTCAGCCAAAATGGAGTCACCAAAGAGATTTTGGGAGTATCCTGCTGAATTCTGAACAGGATTTTTGGAATGAGGGGAGGGCAGGGAACACATAGAGAAACATCTCCTTCCATGAAAAAGATAGGGCATCCACCTTCCAAACCAGAAGACCTGGGAATCTGGCACAAAATACAGAAAGCCATCTGTTCAGAGGGAAAGCAAATAGATCTATTTGAGGAGTACCCCACTGCTGAATATTGTCCAGAAACACATTTTTGTGAAGCATCCATTCATGGGATTGAGTTAAGGACCTGCTCAGCTTGTCTGCCACAACATTTTGACCTGAGGGAATGTAAACTGCCTGAAGAGTCACTTGATACTAGACAGCAAGATCCCACACCAGGAGAACCAATCAGCAAAGAAGACCTTGTTTCCCTCCATTTGTTTACATACTACATCACTGTGGTATTGTCTGTAAATACCTTGCGAAATCCTGGAAATAAAAGAGGATGAAAAGCCTGAAGCGTCAGCAGGAGGGCTCTCATCTCTGACACTGATGTGCTCTTTCTATTGAAGAGGCAAACACCCCCCTGCACATTTAGGGAGCCAAAAGCTGCTCCCCATCCCTCATCTGAAGCATCTGTGAACAGCTCCTGAGAGGGAAGAGGGGGATGAAAAGGGAGCCCTGGATTCAGAGACAACTGCTGGATCCACCAGTGAAGTTCCTTCTTGAGACAAGGGAGAAGAGGAAAGTACAGTTTTGTACCTACCATAAATGTAGATGTTCGAGTGCGCATACAGCTGCAGTCATCACACTTGGGTTATCCTGCCATCAGGCGGGTCCTCGGTCGGCCGAATTCCAAAGTCTAGGTCCGGCGTCAGTTGTCGTCACTTCTTCCCTGACGTCAGTGCGGCAGGGGTATAAGAGAGGCAACCAACGCCATTTTCTTCAGTTTTTCGTGCCCCAGATGTCAGGTGCCCCCAGAAAGGGAGGCAAAACATGATGTCATGCAAACATACATAAGTAGATAAATGAAAACAGTAGTTGCAAGCAAATACGCCATAAAGGAATACCCCAAATAGGTTGTATGTTAAAGGTGTTTGTCATAAGCCTTGTCCTAAGAGGGGATGGAGGGAGGGTAACCTGGACTGCAGCTGTATGCGCACTCGAACATCTACATTTATGGTAGGTACAAAACTGTACTATGTTCATCGTGCATACAGCTGCAGTCATCACACTTGGGTAGAATCCCAAAGCTAAGTAAGGGTGGCTGGTACTAAGCGGAATTAGGAGGGGCTAGAATGCCCTGCAGGACTGCTGTGGCAAAGCCCGCTCTAAATTTAGAGTATAGTGGAAGGTGGTAGTGTTTGGAAAAAGTGTGCACTGAACTCCAAGTAGCTGCTTCCAAAATGTCCTTGGTAGGGACCCCCCTGAGGAAAGCTGCTGAGGTAGCTGTAGCCCTGGTGGAGTGGGATCTGATGTATACAGGCACTGATTTTCCATGAAATGAATAACAAAAGCGTATGCAGTGGGCTATCCATTTTGAAATAGTCTGTTTGGAAATAGCCTTTCCTTGAGCACCTGTAGCATAGGACACAAAGAGCTGCTCAGATTTTCTGAATGACTTTGTTCTGTCCAAGTAATAACAACGTTGCCTGTGAATGTCCAAGGAATGTAGTAGCCTCTCTCCTTTGTTCTGTGGATTTGGATAAAAGGTAGGTAAATGAATAGACTGATTCAAAGCCACACTGGATACTGCCTTTGGCATGAAGGTAGGGTTGGTTCGTAAGGAAACCCTGTCCTGATGGAAAATGATGAATGGTTGCACAGCCATGAGGGCCTGTAGCTCCGAAACCCTGCGTGCTGAGGTAATAGCCAGAAGGAAGGCTGTTTTCCATGACAAGTATTGTAGCTCTGCTGAAGAAGCCGGCTCAAAAGGAGGCAGTGTCAGCTTCTCCAATACGAAGTTGAGGACCCAAGCTAGAGCTGGTGGTTTCCGTGGGGGTTTTATATTTTTTGCCCCTCTGAGGAACTGCCTTAATAGAGGATGTGAGAATAAAGGAGGATCCATATTGTATTGTGCTGAAATGGCTGAAGCGTGGATCTTGATGGAAGAGAAGCAGAGGCCACTGTTTAACATCTCAGTTAGGTACTGTAAAATCTGAGGTATATTTATTACCCAAGGATTCTGACCCTTTGCTTGATTCCAGGAACAAAATCGTTTCCATTTGGCGGAGTAGGTTTTTCTAGTAGAGGGTCTCCTGGCCTCCAAGATGACATCCTGTACCTCCTTGGAGAGGAGAGTTTGTTGGTAAACTACGGTATTCTCCATGCAGCTAGATTTAGAGTTCTGAGCTGGCTGTGAAGGGTCTTGTAGCTGTGGCTGGGACAACAGAAGAGGAACTTGAGGAAGGATCCATGGTGGTGAGTGTGACAGGCTCTTTAGGAGAGGATACCAGTGCTGCCGTGGCCAGTCTGGAGCAATGAGAATCATTTGTGGCCTCTCTGCTCTGGTTTTTAATAGGTCTTTGGCCAGTAGAGGTAGAGGCGGGAAGGCATAGACTGTCAATGTTGTCCAATTGAAAGAGAGTGCGTCCACTTTCCAGGCCTGTGGATGATAGGTCCTTGATCAGAATTTTTCCAACTGGTAATTTCTGTGGGTAGCAAATAGATCTATGTCTGGCAGTCCCATGCCTGAGTTATCTTTGAGAAGACTTGAGGATGCAACTTCCATTCGTGTTGGTCTGTCATATTTCTGCTTAGGTTGTCTGCCAGTGTGTTTTCCTTCCCTGGCAGGAATTGTGCCTGTAGTTGAATTTGTAATTCCAGTGCTGTGTTCCACAGGGTCATGGCTTGCCTGCACAGGGGGTATGAATGCGTTCCCCCCTGTTTGTTTATGTACCACATGACTGTGGTGTTGTCTGTCCTTATTAATAGCTGGCCTGGATGCAGTAGGTCTTTGAAGGTCATAAGAGCATTTTGTACGGCTAGCATCTCCTTTTGGTTGATGTGTAGGTGCATCTCTTTTTGGGACCATTTTCCCTGAATACACTGACCTGCCATGTGTGCTCCCCAGGCGTAGTCTGAGATGTCTGTTGTGATGATTTGAGTTGCTTGTGGTAAACAGAAAGGAAGACCTGTGTTTCTTTGGCATGCTTGAGCCCACCACAAAAATTCCTTTTGAAGGCATAGAATGAGTGGTATAATTGTTTCCAAGCTGTGGCTGTGCTGAGACCATAAGTTTTTTAGGTACCATTGTAGTTTCCTCATATGCAGCTTTGCAAATGGTATTAGTAGGATGCAAGATGCCATGACCCCAAAGCCTGCAGGACTTTCCTTGCAGTTAGCCTGGTTAAAGTTACCATTTTGTTGTAGTATTGAGACAGTTGCCCTTGTTTGTCTGGCGTGAGGTAGGCCATCTGGGTTGTTGTATTTAAGCTGGCACCCAGGAAAATTATCTGTTGAGAAGGTATTAGTTTTGATTTCTTTTTGTTCACTGTGTACCCCAGGCAGTTTAACATTTTTATTACAAACGCCAGATGTTGCAATAGAAGGTCCTTTCTGTCTGCTTGGATCAGGCAGTCATCCAGATATGGGTAGATTTGGATTCCTTGTTGTCTGCAGAAGGCAATTACTGATGCCAGGCATTTCGTAAACACTCTGGGTGCAGTAGATAAGCCAAAGGGCAATGCAGAGAATTGGTAATGGGTTGAACCTGCAAGAAATCTGAGGTATCTTCTGCAATCTTGTCTGATAGGGACATGCAGGTATGCCTCCTTGAGGTCCAACGTTACCAGCCAAGACTCCTTGCCCAGCATGGGAAGAAGCTGCTGTAATGTGAGCATCTTGAATTTTGGTACCTCTAGATATGTGTTTAGAATAGATAGGTCTAAGATGGGTCTCCAATCTTTGTCCTTCCTTGGTACCAGAAATAGCCTTGAATAAAAACCTTGACCTTGTTCTTTTGCAGGTACCTCTTGAATTGCTTTCATATCCATGAGAGCGGAAATTTGCCTTTGTGCCTCTGCCCACTGATTTCATGGCAGGTTTGGCATGCCTCTCATTTTTGGAAGGATGTGAAAGTGGAACCTGTAGCCTCTGTCTATAATATCCAGAATCCATTTGTCCTGTGTAACAATGTGCCAGTTTTTTGAAAATAAGGCCAGTTTTCCGCCCAAAGGTGCTGCCATTATATCTTTGTTTGGCAGGCATAGGGGAAAGTCACTGCATCTGTTTTCTAAATGACTGTGGCCTATCTTCTCCACCTCTGGGGGCTGGTGTTTGCCACTGTCTAGCTCTGTAAGATCCTTGAGGTTGTCCTCTACCCCTTGGGCATGTGTATCTGCCCCTTTGGGGTCTGTCCGTGGCTGGAAAGGACCAATTTTTTGAAGGCCAGTTTCTGCTGAAGCGTGGAGGCTGCACCTGCAAGAAATCTTTAACTGTTTGCATAGATTTCACTTTTTCCTCCATTTTCTTTAGTACCTCCTCAGCTTTAGCACCGAAAAATACATCTTTTTGTAGTGGTGCATCTAATAACTTTGCTTTGACATGATCTGGTAAGGTTTGCTCTTTGAGCCAAGCATGTCTACGTATGACAGACCCCGTGACAGCAGCTCTGCATGAGGCCTCTAAAGCATCAAAACCACACTGCAAGGTATGTTTCCCCACTTGTTATGCTCCATGCAACAAATCCTGCAACTCTTTCAAGTCTGGCTGTTCTGTTTGCGTCATTTTGCCTTTCAGCTGAGATAGCAAGAACTGTTGGTATTTTAACATATGAAATTGACAGTTTAATGCCCTCATGGTTAAAGTGGCTGATGTATACACCTTTTTCCCCCACCTTTCTAATGCTCTAGAATCTCTCTCTGAAGGCAAAGGGTTTTTAGCAGTAAAGAACAAAAAGTGCAGATAGGAAATTCCGGTGGAATCGTACCAGTTTATTCCAAGTCCAAAAGCACAAAGCCACACAATATCACAGCAACATGAGCATAATTATCCACAAGCGTTTTCATCTTGTATTAAAGACTTCATCAGATGAATGACAAATCCATTAGTGACCTAGCCGAGTACTCTCCGGCATGGGTTTGTTGTACAAGTCGACATTTAACCCAAGTGTCTCCAGAAATTCTCCATAACGCAGTGCACCAGTGTATCCTATGTCATAATGATGCCAAAGCCTGTCATAGTCAGCATCTTTCATGCGAAAACAATATTTTTCAAGGACTTTTCTTAATTCGTGGTACTGTATATGACCATTGTGGTTATAATCAAAAAGTCTAAACCCACGGATGACATTTTTAAGATTCTTTGAAATGTAAACCGTCCATGGTAGCCATGTACTATGTTATGTATTTTTGGTGTCACTGCTTTGTCCACCATCGACGGTTTACATTTCAAAGAATCTTAAAAATGTCATCCATGGGTTTAGACTTTTTGATTATAACCACAATGGTCATATACAGTACCACGAATTAAGAAAAGTCCTTGAAAAATATTGTTTTCGCATGAAAGATGCCGAATATGACAGGCTTTGGCATCATTATGACATAGGATACACTGGTGCACTGCGTTATGGAGAATTTCTGGAGAAACTTGGGTTAAATGTCGACTCGTACAACAAACCCATACCGGAGAGTACTTGGCTAGGTCACTAATGGATTTGTCATTCATCTGATGAAGTCTTTAATACAAGAAGAAAACACTTGTGGATATTAATTTGCGTTCATGTTGCTGTGATATTGTGTGGCTTTGTGCTTTTGGACTTGGAATAAACTGGTACGATTCCACCGGAATTTCCTATCTGCACTTTTTGTTCTTACTTGTTGGTTTTTGTGCAGAAGTTAGCAGTATTTCGTTTTCTTTTTAGCAGCAGAGGCCTTAATCCCCTTGGGATCCTGTGAAATTGTTTCTGGGTCAGCAGTATGGCTTTTATAAAGGAACTGGTGAGAATCAGGAACCCGGTAATATCTGTCTGGTTTAACAGGGGCTGGAGGTAATGAGTCTGGATTAAGACTGACTTCTGCGTTCACATCATCCACAGGAGGAATATCCAGGGGCCTATGCTGGGGAAGTAGAAGAAATTCCATGAGCCTTTTCTTGGAATCTGAGTAATCTTGGCCTTCCCAGTGGAAGTGCTCTCTCAATGTATGCAGGGTTTCCCCAAAAGAGAAGTCCTCAGGGGGGGGAGACCGAGGGAATAGACTTCTCAGCATCAGAGTCTTCAAATGGGGAATAGGTGTAATCCTGGTCCTCAGAATGGTCTAAAGTAATAGAAGCCTGGTCTGAGGAAGGGTAGTCTTCCTCCAACCTGGGTCTTTTGTCTGAGGGGGGTTGAGAACCCCTGATGAGAGTAATCAAATCCTCAGCCATTTTAAGCATCTGTTTTTTAGGCATGGGGCCTTGAGAGGGGGTCTGAGGCCCTTGTTTTTTAATTTTCATTGCAGCTTTAGACTTAGTGAATGATTTAAAAGAGGAGGTGGTAGGCCTGAAAACGCCTTCAGAAATGGTAGGCCTCGCTAAAATTTCGGTTTCCCCGCCAAGAGTGGCGTCAGTATCTGTAGTGGGAATGGAGACAGAGGATCCTGCGGCCTCGGGTACTGAAGTCACCGGTGAAATAGTTTCATTGGTAGTCAGGGGCTGCGTAGGCGCCTCGCTGAGAACCAGAGAACCGGTAGTTGGCCTAAGCGTGATCTCAGTACGCGGTGCAGGCCTCGGATGTCTATCCTTATCCTTGCGTTTTTTGCCTAAAACTGGCGTTGGTGCATCCAACGACATGATATAATTAACTTTTTTGCCAAAATAATGAAGGGCAAACTCCGCCCGGCGCTTAATAGTGCACTTGTTAAACCTAGCACAAAAACGGCAGGCCGAGACGTCGTGGTCTGGCCCTAAGCAAGGTATACAGTAAGAGTGAAAATCCTTATACGGTATTTGCTTCTCACAAGAAATGCAATTATTAACTTTGTCTGACATCGGTCTGAGGCAAGAAAAGTTTCCCCAACGGGGTACTTAGCATTAAAGAAGACTTCGGCTGAAATACTGTTCGTAAATCTCAGGAGCTGGCCGACTGGCACTTGCGAACTGTTTCTGCTTCGGGTACCGCGCGGCAAGAAAGACTGAAGAAAATGGCGTCGGCTGCCTCTTTTATACCCCTGCCGCACTGACGTTAGGGAAGAAGCGACGACAACCGACGCCGGACCTAGACTTTGGAATTCGGCCGACCGAGGACCCGCCTGACGGCAGGATAACCCAAGTGTGATGACTGCAGCTGTATGCACGATGAACATCTACAAATTCTAGGGGATGTGCATGTTGAAGTCAAACTGACTTCAGAAACCCACTGAAACTTTCTCATGTAGAGTTTGGCCAGAGGGAGCATAGGGATGGTGGATGCCATGAATCCCACAGCTCTTAGAAACTCCCTGGCTGTAATAGAGGCCACAAGAAGAAGAGTTTGAAAAGTAATAAGTGTCAAGGCCTTGGAAGGAGGCAGGGATGACAGCAGAAGCACCATCCGAGTCCTGCACCCCAGAAAAACATGGTCCCGAGAAGGAGTCAGAAATGACTTTTTGAAGTTTACTGTGAACCCCAGGCTTTGCAGAAGGGAAATGGCAAAATGAAGACTTTGCAACAGGATCTCAGGAGATGATGCCTGAAACAAGAGGTTGCCCAAGTAATAACCGGATCCCCTAAAATCCTACAAAAAGGCATTTTGTGAATATCTTTGGGGCAGCAGAAAGGCCACAGGGAAAGCAGACAACTGGAAATTCCTGGAAGCAAAAGAGAAACCTAACTTCCTGAAAAGGGGATGGATCAGAATATGGAGATAAGCATCATTGATATCCACAGACACCCTATAAGCCCAAGGAAGCAAAAAAGGGAACAACTCTGAATGGACAACATTCAAATGGAGGGCACCTTCAGAAAAGTGTTTAGATGAGAGAGGTCTAGATTTGGTCTCCAAGTATCCTCTTTTTTGGGTACTAGAAATATCCTGGAGTAAAACCCACTTCCCATTTGGGACACAGGCACCTGTTGAATAATACCCCTGAATCAAAAGATCCGAACCACCTCTGGAAAGGGGAGCTGTTCCTAAGGGGGCTGAGGAACACCCATAAAAGGGGGAAGAGATTTCCAAACCATGAAATACTCCTGATGAATAATGGGCAGGACTCAGGAATCCTTAGTAATCTTTAGACAAACAGGAAAAGATAAACAGAGGTCAGGAGAAAGAGGATGGTAGCTAGGAAGTATAGGATAGTCAGACAGCACCTGGTTTATCTGGAAAAGAAAACTTCTGAGACGCTGAAATCTGAGTAACCTTAGCAGGAGGAGTCCACTTACCATCCTTTTTGCCCTTAGGAGGAGGGAGAGATTGCCTGTGAGCAAAGACTGGTTTACTAGGGTAGTTTTTCTGAAATTTAGGCAAAGGAGAAATAAAAACATGTTTAAGTTCCTGTAAAGCCTTGACCTTTTCCTGAAGGGGCTTGAACATAGCAGTAGCAGCTTCACCAAAAAAGTGTTTAATATCAAGAGGGGCATCTATCAACTTAGTCTTAATATCAGGCAAAGGGTGAAGTCATAGCTAGGAATATCTCCTCGTCACTGACCCAAAAGGAGCAGCCCTAGAGGAGGCATTTGCTGCATCATAACTACACTTAATGGAATGATGAGCTACCTGGGAGGAAGTCCCTAACAGAGAAAGAGCACAAATTCTACCTTCAGAGTCTGGAAGATCAGAAATAACCTGACAAGCCTGGGAAAGGGCAGCCAACAAGTACCTGGATATATAGATCTGATAATTAACAGCCCTAAAAACCAAGGTAGCAGAGGTGTAAACCTTACCTAGCCTTTTCATAGTCCTGCAATCTTTATCAGAGGGCAATAACTTGGGAAAAGGAAGCAATTGAGAGAGCTTGTCAAAAGCTATAACCACCACCGAGGAGTCAGCAAAAGGACATTTGAACAAAACTTTGCAGTCGTCAGGCACCCTATAAAATCTATCAGGTATCTTGGAAGCAGAGGGCTGAGAGTCGGAAGCCTTAGAAACATTTGAAAAAGCATCAAGATAGCCAACACAGGAACAACAGCAGAAGACTTAGGAGAATCCATGTGCAGCAACTCATAGTATCTTTTATGCACCTCAGAGACCTAAGCACAATCCTATTTAAAGAACTCCATCATCCTAGAGATCATGTCCCCAGAAGAAATCTCTTTGGAGAGAGTATCAGGACTGGTAGTTTCCTCTTCCTCTGATCCATAGTCCAAAGGAGAAGGAATCTGAGAATAGTAAGCAAGGGATTCCTCTCATCTGAATCTAGCTCCTCCTCAGAATAATCCTGTTCCCTGGGTCTTTTTAGGGGAGTAGAGGACTGATGAGGGCTGGAACAGAAACTCTCTGAGGTTTCAATGTCATCAAAGCACTAAACAAACCCTGAGTGAAGGCCCACCATTCACTCTGTGGATCCTTATGAGCAGAAAATATGTTTAGTCTTTTGCTTTTTCTTCAATGGGATGTCCACCTTATAAAATTTTGAAGGCTCTGTCCCAGGACGGCATTCAACGATAGTAGTAGGGACTTCTCTGATTATTATTTGGGGAACACCTCTAGGTCCTTCTGAGATAATTAGCGGTGGTTCCCTTTGAGCATCCAAAATGAATGTCCGCAAAGTCTCCTTAGACATGCTGAAAGTTGGATCCCCGGCGACCTCCAACCCAGTCACCAAAGAGGAATCCAATGACAAAGCCGGGCGAACCTCCGGCCATTCACTCACCTCAGGAGAGACATCTGACAGAGGCTGAACAGCAGGAGATTCAGGCCTAGACTTCTTGGCCTTCTTCACTGATGGCTGTCCCTCAGAACAGGAAAGTACCCTCCATTATGTCTTTTGCAAGCAGCTTAAGACGCTGAATTTCAAGATTAAAGTACCAAAGAAGATGGTCTACTATCAAGGGTTTTAGGTACACAAGCCTGACAAATGGGACAGGACATATGTGAGAGGCACCTAAGCAAAAAAGACAATGGTCATGGCTGTCTTTATGGAGAATCTGTTTCCCACCCTGGCATTTACCCTTCTTGGATGACATGAAACCTCACAAGCAACAATAAAAAAAGATAAGAAGGAACCCCAACGTGGCTCTTACTGCAATGGTTTGGTGAATCCGCAACAAAACGGGCATTCAGATCGACAATCAAGCAATGGCATTTGGACTGGTGGCAAAGTTGTTTAAAGGATGGTGTATGTCTGGATGTTAACTTTATACTCTATGCCACACAAGCAGCATAAGTGTGATGTACGGTGTACCTTAAAGCAACCTAAAGGCTTTGGTATACTGGCCGGGACGTCAGGCCGCCCTTGGTAGGGGATCCCTAATGTAACGAATACTGCAGTGAAATCGAAGGACATCATATTATCCCTAACAACAACATAGAACATATTCATCCAGAAGAAAAAAGTCCAGAAGGGAAATGAATCAACAACCCCTCAGCCAGAAGGGTAAGAAAACACAGGGGCAAGAGCCATAACAGAGGGCTGAAGAATAGACAGACCAAACACTGCAACAGTGAAGAGAAGGACATATGCTATTAGGGTATGACTTTACACAACAGTACCGTGTTCTTTCATATCACTGTTGCAATATTCTTCATTGAAGGGACAGTACAAGACCCAAGAAGAAGTCTGGAAGGGAGAAGGCATAGAAGTGCCCTCTACAAACCCATGCAGAATAACCCTGACAAAGCCTGTCCTGGTAACAACATTCAATTTGTAATGCTTAGTAATGAACAGAGACCCAAGAAGCAGCTTCAATGTTACAAATAGTGTCCAAATCCTTGAAAAATGCACCAAAAGTAGCAAATGCCCTAGAAGAATATGCCTTTACAGACAACGACAAGACATTTGCCATGAAAGGAATAACAAAAGGAAATGGCCTTAGAGATCCAGAAGGAGATGGTTTGCTTTGAAACAGCTAAATTCAAAGTCTTGGGATGAAAAAAAGTTCCTCATATTTGCAAATAACCTTTGTTTTAGTCAAATAACATCTGACTGTGTATGCAGGTCTAAGGTGTGGAGAACCTTGTCACTGGCAGACTACATAGAAAGAAAAAAAGGAGGAGGTCAAATAGACTGATTAAGAGACAACGCATTAGCTACCATGGGCATAAAAGAAGGATCAATACACACAGACATCCTGTCTCTGTGAAAAATTAAAAAAGGAGGAATGGCCATAACAGCCTGAAGCTCAGACACTCTCTTGGCAGAAGAGCCAACAACGTAACAGTCTGCAAAGTACAAAGCTGCAAGGAAGATGAACAAGAAGGTTCAGGAGGAGCCAACGTCCATTTTTCATGAACACAACTTGAGGTCCCAAGAAGGAGGAATAGGCTTTCTCAGGGGCCTGATATAAAAGATACCTATAGGAAATTGCTTGATCTCAAACCGAAAAGCAAAAAGGAGGGTTTAGTGGCAGACAAGCAGATATAGCTGACAGGTGAACTTTAGCTGAAAAAAATATGCCAAGCCAGCATGACACAGATCACTAAAGTAGGGGAACCAGAAGAACCCCTGCTAAGAAAGGATCCTGATGGCAAGAGAGGAACCAAACAGAAAAGTTTTTTTCCATTTAGACATATATGACTTTCTTGTAGTGGATTTCCTTTCCTCCTGTAGAACTTGAAGCACGTCCTCAATAAAGAGGTATCACCCGTCCTCAGAAAAGAGGCATCACCCACATTGTTATTTGAAGAGTAGACAGGTGAGGACAGATGAGAGATCACTTGTCTTGTGTGAAAAGATCCACCCTGTGAGGTAACTTGTGGTGATTGCCCCTGGCAAACTGAAAAAGAAGGGGGAACCAGTGTTGTCTGGGTCAAAAGGGAGTTAACAAGATTTTGGGAAAGTTTTACTTGTTCTTGTGCAGAATTATTAGCAGCAAAAGCAAGGGATACAGAAACACTTCCTTCCAAGGAAAAGACAGGGAGTCCACTTTCCAAGTCAGAGGACTTGGTACTCTTCAACAAAATAGAGGAAGTTATCTGTTCAGAGAGGAGACAGAAAGATCTGTCTGTGGAATACTCCACCGATAGACTATGTCCAGAAACATATTACTGTGAAGCATTTATGACCCTGTGTTCTGGATCTGATCAGAGAGTTGCCACTAGATTGTGCTCTGAAGGAATGTAAACTGCCTGAAGAGTCACTTGATAATGGATAGCCAGATCCTAGGTCTGAAGTGCTAGTCTGCAAAGGAGATAGACCTCATACTCCCCTTGCTTACTGATATACCACATCATGGTGGTATTATCCATGAAGAGATTAAAGAGGCTTGGGAGAAAAGCGGAATGAAAGGCCTGTCGAGCCAGCAGCACAGCCCTCATCTCTTTTACACTGATACAGTCTGACTTCTGATGAAGTGCCCAGAGACCCCCATCCCAGGTCTGATGTGTCCATGAAGAGTTCTTGGCAAGGAACTGCAACATGAAAGGGAAGTCCCAGATTGAGAGAAATTTGGTGAATACACCACTGGAGCTTGTGTTTGAGACAAGGAAGCAAAGAAAAGTACAGTTTTGTACCTACCATAAATGTAGATGTTCGAGTGCTCATACAGCTGCAGTCATAACAGATGGGTTATCCTGCCGTCAGGCGGGTCCTCGGTCGGCCGAATTCCAAAGTCTAGGTCCGGCGTCGGTTGTCGTCTCTTCTTCCCTGACGTCAGCACGGCAGGGGTATAAAAGAAGCAGCTGACACCATTTTCTTCAGTCTTTCTTGCCACACGGTGCCCGAAGCAGAAGCAGTTTGCAAGTGCCGGTCGGCCAGCTCCTGAGATTTACAAGAGTATTTCAGCCGAAGTCTTCTTGAAAGCTAAGTACCCCGTTGGGGAAACTTTTCTTGCCTCGGACCGATGTCAGACAAAGTTAATAATTGCATTTCATGTGGGAAGCAAATACCGCATAAGGATTTCCACTCTTACTGTATACTTTGCTTAGGCCCAGACCATGACGTCTCGGCCTGCCGTTTTTGTGCTAGATTCAACAAACGCACTATTAAGCATCGGGCGGAGTTCGCCCTTCACTTTTGTGGCAAAAAATTTAATTATATTATGTCGTTGGATACTCCGACTCCAGTTTTGAGCAAAAAACGCAAAGATAAGGACCGACATACGAGATCCGCACCACCTACTGATACCATGCTAAGGCCGACTACCGGTTCTCCGGTAATCAGCGAGGTGCCTACGCAGCCCCTGAGTACCGATGACAATGCATTACCGGTGTCTTCAGTACCCGAGGTCGCAGGCTCCTCGGCCTCCATTCCTACTACAGACACTGACGCCACTCCTGGCGGGGAAACTCAGAATTTAGACAGGCCTGCCATTTCTCAAGGGGTCTTTAGGCCTTCCTCCTTCTCTATTAAAGCCTTCACTAAATCTAAAACAGCCATGAGAACCAAAAAACAGGTTCCTCAGACACCCTGTCAAGGCACCATGCCTAAAAACAGATGCTTAAAATGGCTGAGGATTTGATTACTCTTATCAGGGGTTCTCAACCCCCCTCTGACAAAAGGCCCAGATTAGAGGAAGACTACCCTTTCTCAGATCAAGCTTCTATTACCTCAGAACTATCTGGTGACCAGGATTGTGCCTATTCTCCATTCGAAGACTCTGATGCAGAGGAGTCTATTCCCGCGGTCTCCCCCCTGAGGACTTCTCTTTTGGGGAAACCCTGCATACTTTGAGGGAACACTTTCACTGGGAAGGCCAAGATTATTCAGATTCCAAGAAAAGGCTCAGGGAATTTCTTCTGCTCCCCCAGCATAGGCCTCTGGCTATCCCTCTTGTTTTAGATATATTGGATGATGTGTACACAGAAGCCAGCCTTAATCCTGATTCTTTGCCTCCAGTTCCTGTTAAACTAAACAGGTATTACCGGGTTCCTGATTCTTACCAGTTCCTATATAAAAGCCATACTGCTGACCCAGAAACTATTTCACAGGGTCCCAAGGGAATTAAGGCCTCTACTGCTAAAAATCCATTACCTTCAGAGAGAGACTCCAGATCTTTAGAAAGGTGGGGGAAAAAGGTGTACACCTCGGCCACTTTAACCATGAGGGCATTAAACTGTCAGTTCCATATGTTAAAGTACCAACAGTTTTTGATATCTCAGCTGAAAAGCAAGATGACACAACCAGAACAACCAGATTTAAAAGAGTTGCAGGATTTGTTGCATGGTGCAGAACAAGTGGGTAAACATACCTTGCAGTGTGGTTTTGATGCTTTAGAGGCCTCATGTAGAGCTGCTGTTACGGGGTCTGTTATACGTAGGCATGCTTGGCTCAAAGAGCAAACCTTACCAGATCATCTCGAAGCTAAATTATTAGATGCACCTCTTCAAAAAGATGTATTGTTTGGTGTTAAAGCAGAGGAGGTACTAAAGAAAATGGAGGAAAAAGCGAAATCAATGCAAACAGTGAAAGATTTCCTGCAGGTACAGCCTACACGTTTCAGCAGAAACTGGCCTTCAAAAAATTGGTCCTTTCCAGCTACGGACAGACCTCAAAGGGGCAGATACAGGCGTCCAAGGGGTAGAGGGCAACCTCAAGGATCTTTCAGAGCCAGACAGTGGCAAGCACCAACCCCAAGAGGTGGAGAAGATAGATCACAGTCTTTTAGAAAACAGACACAATGACTTCCCCCTACACCTGCCAAGCAAAGCTTTAATGGCAGCACATTTGGGCGGAAAACTGACATTATTCTCAAAAAATTGACATATTGTTACAAAAGACAAATGGATTCTGGACATTATAGACAGAGGCTACAGGTTCCATTTTCACACCCTTCCAAAAATGAGAGGCATGCCAAACCTGCCACAAAATCAAAGGGCAGAGGCACAAAAACAAATTTCAGCTCTCATGGACATGAAAGCAATTCAAGAGGTACCTGCAAAAGAACAAGGTCAAGGGTTTTATTCCAGACTATTCCTGGTACCAAGGAAAGAAAAAGATTGGAGACCTATCTTAGACCTATCCATACTAAACACATATCTACAGGTGCCAAAATTCAAGATGCTCACTTTACAGCAGCTTCTTCCCATGCTGGGCAAGGAGTCTTGGCTGGTAACATTGGACCTCAAAGAGGCATACCTGCATGTCCCTATCAGACAAGATTGCAGAAGATACCTCAGATTTCTTGCAGGTTCAACCCTTTACCAATTCTCTGCATTGCCCTTTGGCTTATCTACTGTGCCCAGAGTGTTTACGAAATGCCTGGCATCAGTAATCGCCTTCTGCAGACTACAAGGGATACAAATCTACCCATATCTGGACGACTGCCTGATCCAAGCGGACAGCAAGGACATACTACTGCAGCACCTGGCGTTTGTAATAAAACTGTTGAACTTCTTGGGATACACAGTTAACAAAAAGAAATCAAGACTAATACCCTCTCAACAAATAATTTTCCTGGGTGCCAGCTTGGATACAACCACCCAGATGGCCTACCTCATGCCAGACAAGCAAGGGCAACTGTCTCAATACTTCAGAAAAATTTCAGCTTACACCAGGCTAACTGCAAGGAAAGTCCTGCAGGCTCTGGGATTCATGGCATCTTGCATCCTACTAATCCCATGTGCAAAGCTGCATATGAGGAAACTTCATTGGTACCTAAAAAACTTATGGTCTCAACACAGCCACAGCTTGGAAGCAATTATACCACTCATTCCATGCCTTCAAAAGGAATTTATGTGGTGGGCTCAAGCTTGCCAAAGAAACACAGGTCTTCCTTTCTGTGTACCTCAAGCAACTCAAATCATCACAACAGATGCCCCAGACTACGCCTGGGGAGCACACATGACAGATCAGTGCATTCAGGGAAAATGGGCACGAAAAGAGAAGCTCCTTCACATCAATCAAAAGGAAATGCTAGCCGTGCAAAAGGCTATTATGACCTTCAAAGACCTACTGCATACAGGCCAGCTATTAATAAGGACCGACAACACCACAGTGATGTGGTACATAAACAAACAGGGGGGAACTCATTCATACCCCCTGTGCAGGCGAGCCATGACCCTTTGGAACACAGCACTGGAATTGAAAATTTAATTACAGGCACAATTCCTGCCAGGGAAGGAAAACACACTGGCAGACAACCTAAGCAGAAATATGACAGATCCACACGAATGGAAGTTGGATCCTCAAATTTTCACAAAGATAACTCGGGCATGGGGTCAGCCAGACATAGATCTCTTTGCTACCCACAGGAATTGCCAGTTGAAAAAATTTTGTTCAAGGACCTATCACCCACAGGCCTGGAAAGTGGACGCACTTTCCTTCAGTTGGACAACATTGACTGTCTATGCCTTCCCGCCTCTTCCTCTGCTGCCCAAAGTTCTATTAAAAGCCAGAGCAGAGAGGCCGAAAATGATTCTCATTGCTCCAGACTGGCCAAGGCAACACTGGTATCCGCTCCTGAAGAGCCCGACACATTCCCCACCATGGATCCTACCTCTAGTCCCTCTTCTGTTGTCCCAGCACAACTACAAGACTCTTCATAGCCATCTCAAAACTCTAAATCTAGCTGCATGGAGAATTCCTTGATTTCCCAACAGTTTCTCCTCTCCAAGGAGGTGCAGGATGTCATCTTGGAGGCCAGAAGACCTTCTACTAGAAAGGCCTACACCGCCAAATGGAAATGATTTTGTGCCTGGAATCAAAAGAAGGGACAGAATCCTTGGGTAATAAATATACCTCAAATTTTACAGTACCTAGTAGAGATGTTAAACAATGGACTTTCCTTCTCCTCCATCAAGATTCACGCTTCAGCCATTATGGCACAATACAACATAGATCCTTCTTTATTCTCTCATCCTCTCTTAAGGTAGTTCCTCAGAGGGGCAAAGAATGTAAAACCCCCAAGGAAACTACCAGTCCCTGCTTTGGACCTCAACTTCGTATTGGAAAAGTTGACCCTTCCTCCCTTCGAGCCAGCTTCTTCAACAGAGTTACAGTTCTTGTCATGGAAAACAGCCTTTCTTCTGGCTATCACTTCAGCTCGCAGGGTTTCGGAGCTACAGGCCCTCATGGCTGTGCAACCATTCATCATTTTCCATCAGGACAGAGTTTCCTTACGAACCAACCCTACCTTTATGCCAAAGGTAGTATCCAGTGTGGCTTTGAATCAGACTATCCACTTAACAACCTTTTATCCTAATCCACAAAACAAAGGGGAAAGACTACTACATTCCTTGGACATTCACAGACAACTTCGTTATTATTTGGACAGGACAAAGCCATTCAGGAAATCTGAGCAACTCTTTGTGTCCTATGCTGCAGGTGCTCAAGGAAAGGCTATTTCCAAACAGACAATTTCAAAATGGATAGCCCACTGCATACGCTTTTGTTACTCATTTCATGGAAAAACTGTGCCTGCATGCATCAGATCCCACTCCACCAGAGACACAGCTACCTCTGCAGCCTTCCTCAGGGGGGTCCCTACCAAGGATATTTTGGAAGCAGCCACCTGGAGTTCAGTGCACACTTTCTCCAAGCACTATCACCTCCCACTATACTCTAAATCTAGAGCAGGCTTTGCCACAGCAGTCCTGCAGGGCATCCTAGCCCCTCCTAGTTCCACATAGTGCCTACCACCCTGACTTAGCTTTGGGATTCTACCCATCTGTTATGACTGCAGCTGTATGCACGATGAACATAGTACAGTTTTGTACCTACCATAAATGTAGATGTTCGAGTGCTCATACAGCTGCAGTCCAGGTTTCCCTCCCTCCTTCCCCTCTTAGGACAGGCCTTATGACAAACACCTTTCATATAACCTTTTTTGGGGTATTCTTTTATGGTTTATTTGCTTGCAACTACTGTTTTTGATTTATCAACATTGCATTTTTGCATAACATTATGTTTGCCTTCCTTCTGGGGGCACCTGACATCTGGGGAAAGAAAAACTGAAGAAAATGGCGTCGGCTGCCTCTTTTCAGAAATGTAACAGCATTTTATGGAGTGACAAGTGACCTGGGAAGTGAACCCAAGCACAGAATGAGCTGAAGCTTTCCCTTTTGAATTAGGCAGATCAGGCACCACCTTAGCTACCCAAGAAAAGTCAGCTATGACATACGCAGTCATGTGGGTTTGGTAATTAATTACCCAAAATGACAATGTGGGAGCAGTATATACTTTTTTACTCTACTTTTCAATAACTCTACTATTCTTATCAAGGAAGGAGCTTAGAAGTAGGCAAACGTTTAGAAGGTTTATCAGTTGAAACTGAAACCATAGAAGGGTCAGCAGGAGGATATTTAAACAAAAATGTGCAGTCCTCAGGCACCTTGTAGAATTTAACAGTTTTCTTAGGGGCCGGGGGCTGTGTGTCAGGAGCTACAGAGGCAGCAGAGACGGTGTCTAAAGTGCTGCCAACACAGGAGGAACTGCAGATGGCTTAGGAGACTCCATTTGTAGAAATCTATAGTATCTCTTTTGGATGTCAGAAACCTGGAAACAATCCCACAAAGTACCCCACCATATGAACAATAGTATCCCCAAAGGATAATTCTTCCAACGGGGAATCCGGTCTCCCCTTCCTATGAGTCACAATCTAGAGGAAAGAAATTTGAGAGAAGTATGCAAGGGATTCCTCCAGAGAATCTAGGTTCTCATAGAGTAATCTGGTTTCCTTGTCCTCTTAACAGGTACGGAAGATCAGGGAGGAGCAGGGAGCGACACCCCTTGAGGGAGCTTTAAGGCCATCACTGCATTAAACAAGTTTTGAACAAAATCCTGCCTCTCATATTGGGATCTTTAGCAATAGGGATAATGTTCTTGATCTTTTGTTTTTTCTTAAGCAGGACATCCACCCTAACAACTCTCGGCAGCTCAGTTCCCTGGCAGTATTCAATGATTCTAGTAGGAATCTCTTCCTGGACTAAGGTTTGAGGAATTCCCCCTGTCCCTCAGAAATAAACAGCCATGGTTCTCTCTCAATGTTCAGAGCAGACATTTGAAAATCCCCAGAGGATGTGCAAGAACTCTGATCCATGCTGGCCATGAACAGAGTTGTAGCACAGGAATCCGATGCAAGCACTGGACATTCTTCAAGGCTTTCACTAGCTTCTAGAAAGACGGCAGGTGGAGGCTGGACAGCAACAGGATCAGGCCTAGACTTTTTGGCCTTCTTGGAAGATGGCTGTCCCGCAAGATGGAAGGATTCTGTCATAGTACCCTAAGTCAAGAATTTAAGACATTGGTTCTCAGGGTATATGCAGAGGGAAGCCGAGTGACTAAGGAGGGTCTTGTGGAACAAACGCTCGACAGGAAGAGCACTGTGTACAGGTGTGGGAAGCACCTAGGCAAAAAAAAAAAAAAAGGACACTGGTTGTGACTGTCTTTATGTGGTATCTGCCTCTCACATTGACATTTTCCCTTCTTGGATGACATGAACACAAGAAACAACAATATTGAGAAGGAACCCCAATGGGGCACTTATCTGAAGACAGCTTAGTAACCAGCACAACAGACAGGCATTCAGACCAATGTTCGATAATGGCATTCAGACTGGCAACAAAGAAGTTTTGAGTATTTGCATCTGTATGTCACCTTTATTCCCTATATGGTGAGCATAAGTGTGACATATAGTGTCTATAAAATCTAAAAGCTTTGGTATACTGGCTGGACGTTGGGCTACTCTTGGCAAGAGATCCCTTCAGGGAAGAATACTGCAGCAGTGATACGGAAGGATATCTACTATACAAAGCCCGAAATGCACTGTCATTAGTTCTGACTTTAACTGGTTTTAAAAGTGACTCAGGCAGCACACATGACAAAGTAGAACAATATAATGTAACAGTCAAAAAGTCTAAACTGACAGCAACACAAAATTCATGCTGCTAGGGCCTCTGCTCATGCCAATGCATGAAAAAACACATATGCCAACCTAGAGAAAAACTACCCTAGTGCAATATGTGCAAGACTCTGTACTACTGGTAGCCAACAGAAATTTAACTTAATCACAGTCAAGGAACTACAGGAAAACTTAAATGTGTTTCCAACACAGCCAAAAAAAAATGCACAGGTTCACAGACAGTTACTAGGCTTGCAATCCAGGAGACCGTTAAGGAGCCTAGTCCAAATTCTCAAATGCTCCAAAATATTGTTTGGTTAAGTGACTTGCTCAAGGTCACACAGTAGGCAAATGAAGGTTAAGGAATCGAACCTTGTATCACAAGAAGCTCAGTAACAGTGTATAGCCTTAATTCTATGCATTAACTGCAGGACTAAATTAATTCAATCACCTGAGGTGGGAACAGAACCCCACAACCTTCTGATCCTCTAGCACTAAAGGCAAGCATGCTACCCGTTGATCCACTGACACCATTTAAAACAGCAGACAGAACCAAACCCTGCACTATGGAGCTGCAAGGCGGCAACACCAACCAGTGTGCCACCATGTCACCCTTAGGTTAATCAGTATTTGACACCACTGAATTTAAAGCAATGGTATTTAGCATCAAAACGTTACCTGATGACACAGCTACAAATACTGAGTTAGCTAATATTATCAGTGTTGATACCATTTTTATAGAATTTTTGCTAAGTACGAAATATCTGTGTTTAATGGACAAATCCAACAAGAAGTCTTTATCCAGACAGATTCTGGTAAAGGCCTGGTCAACTGAATAAACCAGCAACTCATTCCTAACGTCATCATACTAATTAAACTATTCAGTTTAGATTCCAAGGCTTTCACTCAGATCAATCCTGTGTAAAAACATGGCACAATATACCAATGACAAAACTGTTGTTGATAGCAAAAGGATAGTCAAATTTGTTTGCGTCTTTATATTGCTTAAACTTAAAGATCATGGGCTACTACAGAATTATAAACTGGTATA
Source organism: Protopterus annectens (assembly GCF_019279795.1). Classification (NCBI taxonomy): domain Eukaryota; kingdom Metazoa; phylum Chordata; order Ceratodontiformes; family Protopteridae; genus Protopterus; species Protopterus annectens. The sequence goes on along the minus strand of NC_056738.1, from coordinate 465,837,898 downwards.
ACGTTAGAAGACGACCACATTCAAGAGCTGGACACATGGCGCAAGTCCTATCATATCTATAAGAGGCACTGTGATGCCACTAGGTTTGGACAGCCTTTAACATCAGACAATACCAAAGATATAACACTGTTAGATCACACAACAAACAGACATAAGTAGCTATAACTTGACTTATCCCAATTCCAAAAGCCCAAGCTTCAGCTGCTAGATCTTAAAATATCATTGCTATGGTGACTGACATGTACCATGTTTTCCTCAACGTGATTAATTTTGCTAAACTGTCTACAGACTGTGTTAAAACTGAGTATAAACTCTACAGACTGTGTTAAAATTGAGTATAAACTCTTACTTTGCCTTCAGACCATGTAATTAATGGGATACGTTTCTTAAGTCTGAAGCAATATCTGACACACAACCAAATATATCTGATATATAAGGAACTTTCTCCCAGGGTTACTAATACAAATGGGCTCTCAACCAGTTGGACAAACTAACAAACTGAAAATAAAGCCAAACTGTTCTTGCTTGGATCCAATAAAATGATAGATAATTTTCAGAGTTCTCTGAAGGAAAACACATATACAGTGTTTTTATTAAATTGTGCGACTGACTTGAGAGGTGTGAATTTAGGCAACTTGGACACAAGAAAAAGAACTGCTTTATGGATGTGGAATGCAGCCTCACAGGCAAGGAATAAGTAGATGATGCAAAAACTGGAAATGAAAAGCTAGATATAAATACTTCTCTACGTCAGCATGAGGTCTGGAACCACGTTTTTTTCTTCTGGAGCTCCTTCTTGATCACAGGCCCCTCTCCCACACAGACATACATTTATTACTTTTTGTTTTGTTAGCTTTTTACAAAACATTCTGACCTTCACTCTCATGCGCTCTCAAATTAGCCTCTGCTGCTAGGCTTTGTCTTCTCATAACAGCTTTGGTCGTTGTCAGCCAGTACTGCTGTGTAGTTGGATAAAGCCCTGACTACAGCCAGGGAACCAGGGTTAAATTAGTGGGTCGATCAACTGAGGAGCTGTCAGGTGAAGACAGGTGTGCCCATCCCTAGGGGGTAAGGGTATGTGCATAGGACACATGAAGCAGTTGGATCTCCCTGGTAAAGATAGACATGAGTAGGGGTATGTGCACAGGACACATGAAGCAGTTGGAAGTTGGATCTCAGTGGTGGAGGTAGACATACCTAGGGGGTAGGGGTATGTGCACAGGGCACATGAAGCAGTTGGATCTACCTGGTGGAGGTAGGGGGAATAGCCATGTAAGTGCTGCCTGAGGGTGTTAAGCATGGCTGTGCCAGTCTCACTTAATCTACAATACATAAAGTCTACAATTGCTTCTTCTGTACGGGACTTTTACAGTAATATGTGCTTTGTGAACAGCCTACTGCAGCATTATCTTTGTACTTGCTTTTATGACAGTTTTTGCAGCAGTATCTGCTTTTATGTCAGAGCCGTTTAGAACATGAATTGTGTGTGTGTGAGTATCTATCTATACAGATAGGTAGGTAGGTGTGTCTGTCTGTCTATCTCTGTTCTGGTGAGGTGTTCAAAAGAATAAATTCCACAAGTGCATGGGAATGAAAAATGTCCACGTCCTTCAGGACTCTTAAATATGACTGGCAGTAAAGGAAGCACCCACAGCAAGATGCCTGGTAGGCATATCAGGGGCAGAAAAAATATACTGTCTGACAGACAAAGTCTTTTCTAATTTGTCAGGTGACATGATGGCTGTTATACTACGTGTGGAGTACATGTTTAACTACAACTTGAAGAGGAATGCAATAGAAGGAAATCCTGTACACTGCTGTACAACAGACTTACACTCCAGAATGTGTTTTCAGACAATGCACCCCAGACACAATACTTCTCTTAGAGGATATAACAGGCATTCCCCCAAGTAAGGATTCACTGTGAGCATCCATTAACTAGTGTTCATACTGCAACATTATAAGATGTTCATTAACATATATAGCAGGCACACTGGTATAATTTTCAGACACTAATGCCAGGCTTCAAACTGATTTTTCATCCATGCAAGATGCAGGTCAGACAGGTCACACACATGCCAGTCCACCACCACCACTTCCCATCATTATTCCAGCTATGGTGCAAGCTTCACTGTAACCACAACAAATTTGTCAAGCCATATGTACCTGCAGCAGAACAATTCATACATGTGTCCCCAACCAATTGTCCCTGTAGGGAAATGGCTTGCAACCTATAAGCCCGAATTATTTCTGACTCACATAAGGAATATGATGTTCTCTTGACTGAAGGCAATGTTTGAATCAGCAAAACAAGATGAGATACAGAGCTGGAAAGATCAAGATGTTTTTGAAAAAGCAGACAATGCTGGCCAAAAATGCATATCCATTAGGTGTACCGTCAAAGAAACTCCAAAGGAAAAAATACCCAAAAGCACATTTTGTGGCTATAGGGCCTGAAGATCTTTGCAGAAAAGAGCTTTTAGCCACCAATTTGTAGATCATAACATCATTATTTTTTGGCTATAATTTATTAAGAGCAGTGGAAAGTTAATGTCATGAAAATCAAGTTTACATTTCTGAATGGTATGGAGCTCTCTTGTAATGTTTTTATCTAGCCCCTACCTGGGGCAAGATGAGCAAGATGGCTGTAGCAACTCATGAAGTGTGTTTATGGTCTAGCAGATGCACTGGTCTAAAATCTCATTATTATGTCAGGAAGGAGGATCTCAAAGGTCGACATGCAGTGTCTTATTGCCTACAGAACACACAGTATCAGTGGCTCAAACAGGTAGCATATATTCACCTTTGGTGCTGGAAGATCAGAAGAATGTTGGTTCCTCTCTCACACCATCTGCCTGGATTCATTTTCTAATACTGACACTACAGCCCATAAATGTGGGGGATGCTGCATGGCTGAGTGTTTTGTTCTTCAGATGAGATGTTAGAGGCCCCGTCTGCCACAGTCTGCAGTACCTCAATGTGATGTAAAGGATACCATGGTACTTACTAAAAAGAGTAGGGGGACTTCACTGGAACCATGGCCACTTTTCCCTTAGTCAGTATGTCTACCTCCTCGGAGCTCCCCAGAAAAGAGGCCATTAGCCTAGCAGGACCTAACCCAGTCAACAAAGAATGCATAAACAAACAGTAACATACTGGAATACTTGCCTGTTAAAATACATGACGCTGTATTGGGTAGCATTAAAAAGTTTGCTACATTATTCTATAGCTGAAAACAACCCTTCAGGTTGGCCATAAAGAGCATGATCAATGTTGTTATACAAGGGAACCCGAAAAGACTTAAACAAACTGAAGAACAACAAAATAGAAAACGGAACTGGAAGCTCAATAAATCAAATGCGGACTTCCGAATAAATAAAAGGTCTGATTTAATAGTTTAAGCGCTTTCGGAAGGTCCCGTGCCCTTCCTTCCTCAGAATTAACAGACAAAAAATTCAAACAGGATTGCAAGCAACAGCTCTTATTTAAAAACCATAATTAATGGACCAACTAGTTAAGCAGACTAATTAAACAATTAAACTAATGAAAACAACCCTATGGTGCTTACTAGTATCACATCTAACTATCTTACTACACATAATAAATATAAAATATAAAACGTGTTATACAATGCATTGAATTCGTTTTCGCATTCGTTTTTAAATTGATTCAATGTATGTGTTTCTTACGTTTTATAACACCCATTTTGAAACATACATTTTAAAATGACATGAACAGTTCTAATGTTCTTTTCGCTAATTTGATGTTAAAATACTTGTCAAATAAGAATGTTAAATTCTAGTGGCAAGTAAATATAAACATTCAGTCAGACTCAACTTGCACCACTCTTTAAATAATACTAAATTAAATTAAACAAATGTTGTTGTTGAAAACCATTTTCATGACACAGTCAACTAAAACTATCTTTTTAAAGCCAGTTTCTTTAAAATGCAGGCTATAGATGTTTGTTCATTTAAGCCTGGTAAATCACTGGCTGCGGTCCTTATCTGCCAAAATAATTCTTCCATCTCAAGGTGGATTTGCCATGGACCTATATATGGAGTAACATCTACTTGCTGCAATACTGTACACCTAAATTTGTGTGTCGGATATTCAATAATGTGACAAGCTAAAGCGTTAGATTCGTCTCTCTTACTCATAGCGTAGGAATGTTCATAAATACGTTGTTTGAGCTTACGCTCAGTCTTTCCTATGTAGAAAGCTTGACAATCTGAGCAAGTTGCCACATAAACAATCGCCTTAGTGTTGCAATTAAATTTACCTCTGACTTTATATTCAATGTTATTAATTCTTACGGAATGTCCTTCTTTGATAAACGCACACTGTCTACAAAACCCACATTTTACCATACCCAAATTATGTGTACGCCCCCTGGGTTTTCCAGCCTCTAATAAGGTTTTAAGATTGACTGCCCTTCTAAATGTAATAGCTGGGGGACCTTCAAATTTCTCTTGTAGATTTCGGTCACGTGATATTATAACCCAATTCTTACATAAGATGTCCCTAATGAATCGATGGTCAATAGAAAAGGAACATAAAAACCTTAAGTTGGACTGGGATCTACTCTGGGCTGAATTCTTGTTTTGTTCTCCATCCCTTAGGCCATCATCAGGGTGGAACTGTAATTCAGTGTTTAATATAGGGCTAAAGTGCCCCATGTTCCTTTTCTGTACCACTTCCTCCATAATCTCCACTACCATCTTGCACGGGTAACCTCTATTGTGAAACATACTAGAGAGATTTGCACATTCAGCCAGGAAATCTTCATTCTCAGAAACCATCCTAGCCGCCCGCACCATTTGCCCTTTTACTATGGCTTTCTTTTGATGGTGCGGGTGACAGCTGGAATAGTGAAGAAAACCGTTAGAGTATGTGGGTTTCCTGTAAATGGTGCTTTTGAATCTCAAATTCTGCTCATCTTTATGTAACAAAATATCCAAAAAGTTAATACTGGAATGATGGAATTCGTAAGTAAATTCTAAAAAGTTTGTCAAATTGGAAATGGAAACAATGAAAGAAGGAATGTCTTCGGAAGGCCCTTGCCATAAAAAGAACATGTCGTCCTGGTACCTAGTGTACCAGGCGACATGCCTTTTGAAGTCAGAGTCATGGAACAAAAGGGACTTCTCCCATTGTGCCATAACACAATTGGCATAGGCCCCCCCACAAGGCGAGCCCATTGCCACGCCAGACGTCTGTAAGTACGTGCGCCCTTCAAACTTAAAAAAATTATGTGTGAGAATTTGCTCAAGAAGTGTTTCTACTGTACTAATCGTGATATCATTAACCTTTCTCTCAAAGAGGAATGCCCTAATCCACTCTAAGCCCGTGTTATGGGGAATGACCGTGTACAGATCTTTTACGTCCACTGTAAGGAGAACAAATTGAGGATTAAATGGAATTTTATTAATTTCCCTCAAGAAACTCCAAGAGTCCTTGCAGATGTGCTTTTCGCTAGCTATTAGTGGTTTGAGTACATTATCTACATATTTAGCTGCAGCACTCAAAATAGACCCTCTTCCATCAATTATCGGCCTAAAAGGTGGATCCGACACTGATTTGTGGATTTTGGGCACCCCAAACAAGAGTGGTAACTTGGGTGACAAAATGGTTAAATATGTGTGTAAGTCAATATCAATGGAATTTTCTAATAATAAATCATCCAAAATACCTTTGACTTTGCTGTACGCTATGTTAATTTCATTGATACTGACTTCCTGGTATGGTCCTAGTGCTAGGTGCATTAACATTTTGTTGACGTAAACATATTGGTCCATGAAGACAAGTCCATTCCCCTTGTCGGGTTTCATGACCCTGATGTTACAATCTTTCAGGATCTTGATAAGATCCCTTTGTTGTGTTGAAATGTTAAATTTACCCCTATTGTTATTATTTTGCTTCAAATTATTTTGGCAGATAAGGACCGCAGCCAGTGATTTACCAGGCTTAAATGAACAAACATCTATAGCCTGCATTTTAAAGAAACTGGCTTTAAAAAGATAGTTTTAGTTGACTGTGTCATGAAAATGGTTTTCAACAACAACATTTGTTTAATTTAATTTAGTATTATTTAAAGAGTGGTGCAAGTTGATTCTGACTGAATGTTTATATTTACTTGCCACTAGAATTTAACATTCTTATTTGACAAGTATTTTAACATCAAATTACTGAAAAGAACATTAGAACTGTTCATGTCATTTTAAAATGTATGTTTCAAAATGGGTGTTATAAAACGTAAGAAACACATACATTGAATCAATTTAAAAATGAATGTGAAAACGAATTCAATGCATTGTATAACACGTTTTATATTTTATATTTATTATGTGTAGTAAGATAGTTAGATGTGATACTAGTAAGCACCATAGGGTTGTTTTCATTAGTTTAATTGTTTAATTAGTCTGCTTAACTAGTTGGTCCATTAATTATGTTTTTAAATAAGAGCTGTTGCTTGCAATCCTGTTTGAATTTTTTGTCTATTAATTCTGAGGAAGGAAGGGCACGGGACCTTCCGAAAGCGCTTAAACTATTAAATCAGACCTTTTATTTATTCGGAAGTCCGCATTTGATTTATTGAGCTTCCAGTTCCGTTTTCTATTTTAATGTTGTCATACAAGACATGAAGAACTGCAAATGAGAAGGTCCTTACCATAAAGCAGGATTTTGTAATTTAGAATATGCCTAAATTGTGTTTAAAGCAATGAATAACTGATTACCACACACAGACAACCTTACATGGTACTACATCCTCTGTTAAGACAAAGATTTAGAGAGTTATTCCTGAGAAAGCAGAGGTTTTGTTCTACAATTCATATAGCTAGCAAATAATTTTACTGAAGTACTGACCTGTTCATTAAATTTCATCTCTTTTAAAAATGTATTAAAGACTCAAAGTTCTTGCTCAAGTCAATGAAAATAATGCCCAAGAGTTGCCTGTCTATCTTCCTTATTACCATAAGACATAATTGGTTATAGAGATAAGTCTGTATTAGTGTTTTGCCCTTTACAGGAAACATACAAGAACTCATTCAGTAGGCCAAAGAAGTCAAAGTATATGGAAGTAACTTGAATCTGCATTATTTGACCTATGGAATCTTAATCAGCAGTAACACATAAATGAGTAGATCTGCAATTCATGACATATTATTTACAAAGAGTGGGGAATGGTATGCAAAATATAAGCACTACAACTTTCAATATCAGGCAAAAAGCTAAAATTTAGCTTCTGTGACTTAAGTGCAGTTTACAGTTGGTACAAATCAGAGTAACTTAGTTAAAACTACATTTTCCCAGAAAGGGTAAAAAGTCAGTGACTCACAGCACTGCTACAGATAACTTCAGAAACAACCCACCTGATATGTTCTAATGCTGTGCCATATTATGGGATATAACATTCACTGTGGGAGAAAGCCAGAATGAAAAGTCACATCAGTATGGAAGACTCCATCAGGCTTATTCTTGGCTCTGATACTGTTGCCACTGAACTACACAGATCGTCAGGATAAGATGAAAAACATGTTTTTTAGATTCTTAAGAAAGAGTTTTCCTTAAAATTAAAAATATCCTCCAGTTTGGAGGTGAATGCCTTGTTAGTGAAAGGATCTTTTCTTCATGTTCACTGTTTTTTATCATACATGTAAAATAATATAATTCTCCCCTTTGGCTTCTCCACAGGAAGTAGGAAACCCAGTTTGGAAACCCTTACATCAAAGTCTTGCCAAAATGTTTAATAAAATTAAATTTAATATTGTGGATGATGAACTTAAAAGGCTATCTGCACACTTAAATATGTAAGGACCTCTCCAGATGGTTATAATGGGAACTCATTAAAAACAGCTGGCTACCATCTCCAGTGATTAGCAACATGCATATCAGTGAATCCGAATTTTACTCAGTTAACTTCAGAGTGAACAAAAAACAAACACTGAGCTTAGCATTATGGATAACTGGAAACCAATCTGCGATTACAAACGTGGGTACTAAGATCATAACACCTGTACAAAAGAAAGCACTAAAGTTTTTTTTCATACTATTTCACTTATTCTTCAATTACTTTTTGAGTAAATATGCCTACAAAAACAAATTGTGGTCATAAAACTAGACACTTAAAGGTTTCTGACAGAGTCTGTGATGTCTGCCTTATGTACTACAGAAACTTACTTTTTCCCTGTCTACATATGCAAGCAGAGGCACAACAAATTCAAATCCATCTAACAAACTCTTCACCTCTAAGCCACACTAAAAGTGAGCACAAGGCAAAAACCTCTCTTTATCCAATTAATATCAACTTAGAAACATGTTTTGACAATTTCAACCTGAATGATTCAAAGGCAATTAACTCTTTGGTACTTCCGTAACTATTACTTTTGTTGATGATACTTTACTTCAAATCCCATTCTAGAGATCCTTAAGTTCTAAATATAAACAATCCAATTTAGCATAATTTCTTGGGAAGACAATAAATCCAAACAAACATCAATAATGTGTCAGATGAGCAACATCCTGACCACAGCCAATAAAAGAACAAACTCAACTAACCATCACAACAAAGTTAAACATTTCGGAAAAAGTATGTGCATTAAACTAGGGCTTTTTTAAAAAGATGGCTTTTTAAATATCTGAATCAAAAGACAAGATTTAAGCAGGTGGCCAATACACCCTTCCTCATTCCATAAGCACTTTTTACAGAAAAGTCAAGTGAAAATACACAAATGTGAATAACGAGAATACAGAATGAGATAGTAACCATTAATTTCCAGCACAATTACAAAATGTTTAATAAAATTAATTTTAATATTGTGGATGATGAATTTAAAAGGTAACTTCCACACTTAAAAGATGAAAGGACTACTCTAGATAGTTATGAGAGTTCATAGACTGCAAATTGCATAATAAATGATTGAAATCCCTCAACTCAGGCTTAACATGTTCCATTCCACATTGTAGAACAAAGGATCATCTATTATTAAACAAATCCATAACAGAGAGCTGTAAGAAGGTGAGAAAAAATGTGGCATGGACAGATTAAAAAAACAGTATTTAACAGTATCCTCCATTGATGACTTATGGAATGCTTACAGATGTACAAGATATAACCTGCATTACTTGATTACATAATGGTAGCTATAAAACTCACACGGCAAAGGGCAGATTGTTATCTTAAGGATAAAAAATCCAAACTGGGGTATTCTAGGGTGATTTATGTCACCACTTCTGTATGCCTTGACATTAACCTATAAAATATGCTACGGTTACAGGTTCACTTCCAACAACCAACTTTGCCCATATATCTCATTGACTTGTTGTGGATAACTACAATTGTATAGCTCAGACAAAGCACATGAATGCAAATCTACAAAATGTACAAAACTTTCTCAGACAATATCAATGAAAGTTGGTTTTGATAAATGTGCAAAAAAGATGAAGTGTCCAGAAAATATCAGTGTGGAACATGAATGTGATATACAGGAACCTGAACAAGAGTGAGTATATAAATATTTGGAAATAGATGAAGGGTCAGATTTAAAAATGAACACTGAAAACAAAGCTTAGTAATGAATATTTCAGAAGACTGACAACTGTCTTTACATCTAGGAATAAAGTTCAAGCTGCAAACCAGATTACTATGCAGTGGCGGATTTAGGCATGGGCGCAGGGGCGCGCGCCACCTCCTTTTATCTTTCAAGTTACGTTTTTTTTTTTTTTGACATACATAATATATATATATATATATATATATATATATATATATTACTGAGTCACTGTGTAAGTCCTAGTATATTTAATTCTCTCCACGACATAAAGAAAAAAGTTTTAAACAGTTTAACTGTCACAGAGTACCGTACATTTTTTTTTCAGTTTGGGTTCTTCAGGACCTGAACCAATCAATGCTGTGAAAAATCGCGCCTAACTCAAATACATTGGAGAAGCGATTGGAGGTTTGCAGAGTCAGGTGATTTAATCTCCTCAATAATTGCTCCTCCAAATACTTCTCCATTGTAGTTGAGTTTGGGCGCGTTTTGGTAAACAGTTGGGTTTTTGAAGTTACGATAGTAGTCAGCTGCAGTAGTGACTCGAACTCCAGCAAACTCCCTTCAGCAAGTCTGTGAGTCTCTCAGAGAAGTATTTTTTTTTTATTTTGTACCAAAGAGCTAGTTGATATTAAATTAAAAAATTTTAAAAAGACTTGTCAGGTAAAGTGTTCCGGAAATGTAATGTCACATTGTGTGTTTAGTGCCTACATTTAAAGTGGTGCTTTTACATGAAGTGGTGTTTTTTGTAATGTCTGTGTTTTAGTATTTGTTTAGTTTAGCGTAGATAAGTGGCTTGTGTGTTCCGGTGTAAAGCTTAATGCCGTTTTGTAGCTGGTTAAATTTATTAATTTATAATTGATTGCTTAGCTAGCATGTTAACAGTTGAACAGTATAAAATGTATATATTATATATTTATATTATTTATATATTATTATAATATTTAAATATTTAATTTAAAAGTATTAATTTATAATAAATTTGAAGTATGATAGATTCAATTAAATTATTTGGCCCAAGATTCTTGCATTGCCCATTTCTGAAGTTGCGGTAATTTCATGACTATCAGATCAAGAATAGTTGCACCTTAGTCGTATTCTTGTGTGTGTGTGTGTGTGTTTTTGTTTTGCAGTCTTGATAGGTCTGCAGATGGTGAATGTGTGTGCATTTTAAATGTTGCCACCACCCCAACAGTTTGCGCCAACACATTGGAAACTGCTTCTTCAACTAAATGTTTAAAAAATGTTTAAATGTTGCAGCAGCATATATCATATCTGTATATATGTCTGTGTGCATATTTTATCTGTAAATATTTTAATTTCATATGGGGTCTTATTCACCCGGGCTGTGCCTTCAAACAGTCTGAGATTTGTACGTACCACTTAGAACAAGACATCTGGACAGAGGCCCAAAATTAAGGGGGGTTTTAAATATTGCTCTTGGTAGCACTTGTGAGAAAATGTACTGGTAGAACATTTAGCAGAGCGCTATATTATATTCCATACTTTGTGAACTCAGAGCTGTCCTTGACTGTGGTGTGTGAGTGCATCGGGGCGCATATCTCTCAACTGTTTCTGGTTTCTGTTTGTCTTCAATTGTTCCTCAAAAAAATGACTTTTCTGGTAAATCTCTGAAACATCGGGAACCAAAACTGAGATTAGAAATTTAGTTAGCCTGAATCAGGGTATTAGGGTTAGTAACTTACTCACAGAATACTGTGCCATGCCTCTGTTTTGTTATCATGGTGCCATAATGGCATTGTAGATGCCGTTTAAAATGGCGCCATGATCTGCAGTTTGCCCCACGTGCTCATTGAGTCATGGAGAATCCACTAGCTTTGCAGTTTGCAGTCATCGTAATGGTATGCAGGCTAATGGGACCTATTGGGCTTTGGGTGTAGGTCACTCCATTTGGAGCTGTGGACAAATACTTCTTTCTGGTGATTTTTTTTCACTGGATTTCATAATGTTGAGCACTCCATAAGCTTTCAGGATAAAGTGTGCTACTTTATACTTAAAAACATTATTGTAATGAATTAGTAAGATTCAGAACTATCCACCATAGCTATCACTTTAAAAAAATCTTAACTATGAATGTCACTAAGATCCCAAATGTGGAACGCTCCTTGTAATGAGAGGTACCCATAAGAGGCTTGACTTTGCACTGGGCATAAGGCTTAAAGCGCAGAATGCATGGCCAAGTGATATTCACAGAGCTGTGTACTTGTGGGCTGGGATAACCATTATGTAAATCTATAAATACTGCGAAGTAAATGATTTACTGCTGTGTGTACAGCGATACAGGGGAAATGCTTAAGTGAGCCTTTAGATTAACCAGGCGTGCAGTGCACCGATACGTGCGGAAGCTGTTGTAAATATTTACAGTGTAAATAGTTAATCAGTTCACATTTTCAAAACTCATTCTGCAGATGTCAAAAACATGAAAGAAAATGTACATTTATAGGTGCTTGACAAGTTGTTGAGTGTACTATGACCTTATCGTTTAAAACATTAATTGCAGCTAAAACAGTATGTAATGCTACAGTGATAAGCTTGACTGGATGCAGTTACAATCAGTATTCATAACAGTCTTTCTGAGCAGGGTGATTTCACAAAATGCACATCTCTTACAGCCCCTGTCACACTGCCAGCAACATGCCTGTCCCAGTCTTCCTGCACCACCCCAAGGGCGGTACCCCATCGCCTTCCTCCACAGTTCAGAAGCAAACACTTACCCATCTCTCTCAGGACCCAAAGTCGTCAGCGTCAGGTGTGCACTACCGACAAGACCAGGGCCTGAATGTTTCAAATGGAATAAGTCCTCCGCGTTACAAAAGATCAGCCAGTCAGCCCACAGCATACAGGAAGGCCAACACTCTTGTCTCTCTTTTACCCCTTTACACGCTGTCAACAGGAGGACAAGCAGCGCAGACTACACGCAGTCCCAAACCTGAAGGTATCAGCACCCAACACTGACACATCAAACACGAGAATGAAAAAATGGGTAGTGCTTTCTCCACAGTGGGTATGAGCTCCAAAACTACATGTGCCCGACTTATAAGCAATGAAATGAAACAGCGCTGTCTGCAGTACTGTCGGCTACAGTTTTTACTGGCCGGATTATTTTCGGAAAACCTTAGAATGTCCAGATTTTTGCATCATGTTTTTGGTCTGTCATAAAATTGGGATTTTCAGGCTAATCATTGAGGTTCGAAGTCAGAAAATAATGACAGACATTTATTTGTGTTTCAGACTTCATACCCTTCAGAAAATTCATGCTGATGCAAAATCTGTTATGCTGTCAATTAAGTGTGAAAGAGCAATACATTAAAGTGGCCCAGTTTTGTGCCTTTGCCCCCCCCCCCATTATGTATGGCTTTGGCCAGTTTCTTGTTTTAAGAGGTTGAGAGGTATGCTTTCCGTTAATTCCAAATTCGTGTCACAATAGTCTACGCCGCTTCACAAACTGCAGTAGACTATCTCTTCAGATAGCGAATCCTGTATTTACAGTAGAACAAACAGCAGTTCCACACCTCTCACGTGTACCTCATTCAGCCCCTCTGATTCTAGCTTTGACTTTTTCATTCAGACTACCCTTCTCCTCAACCACCCCTCCCAGATACTTGAAGCTGTTTACCTGTTCCACTATCTTCCCATCTATCTATTCTCAGCTTCTTTTGATTTCCCCAATCTGCTACTATTACCACTGTCTTATCCGTGCTTAGTTTCATCCCATGTGCCTTCAGATTTGCATTCCATTCTCCTATCCTTTGCTGAAGTTCTAGATCAGAGACCAGATGGCTTAGTGGTTAAGGTCATCGCCTCCAATGCACAAGGTTCGATCCTGACCTCCGACTAATGCCTGTTTGGAGTTTGCATGTTCTCTGTCTCTGTGGGGTTTCTCCCATGTCTGAAAAACATGCTGAGTGTTTCCAACTTCAGTGGGATTTTTTACAAGTTTATAAGACTCCATATGCCCACTATGCCATGGAAGGAGAATGTGAGCTGGTATGGTCAACAATTTTTTCCAGGCATGCACTGAAAATAGATGTGCTGTATAGGAATTACTTTTTCCTGCTACCACATCCACAGTAAAATCATGTGAAACTGAATGTAAAGTGATGTCTTTCCAGACGTGATGTCAGAGCTTTGTGTCCCACTTTCTTGCTTCCACCCCAGTAGTCAACTATCGAGACTGCGCCCCCCCCTTCTGCAAATTCCTGGATCCGCCACTGCTATGCCTGTTCTAACTTGCAGGTTTGATGTTGAGTGACTGGCTCCAAAAAGCACTGGATCAGTTAGACAAGAAAGCAAGAAAAATGATTCATGCTTAATCAAATGGTATATAAAAATGGTGTATGGCAAGCTTATTTATCCAAGGGCCTAGTTGAAATTGATATATATATATATATATATATATATATATATATATATATATATATATATATATCCTTTCGCAGAACTGCATACTTATCAGATCTAAGCAGTGAAAGTTCTAAACTATGAAAATAAGTTTAGCATGACAGCTTTGTTCAGATTAGCAGAAGCATTTCAGAAAGGAATAGGTATGAAAACCAAACAGCAGCAGATAAAAATCAGGTGGCAACAGAAAGTGCCAAAAATAGAAGATCATAGAAAAACAGGTCCATGATAAACTGAAAGAAAACCGTGACTCCCACAGTTATAGAGTACTCCAGGAACAACCACATGTTGATCACTTTTTTATGCATGAATGGTTAAGGAGAGGTGACTTTAAACCAACAGATATAAAAGGCTAATAATGGCTGTTGAAGATATTAGACTACATACACATTGATTTACAAGTGCAAGATACAGACAAATGCAGGTTTTGTATTACAGAGCTAGAAACAATTATCCATTTTATTACTGAGTGCAATATACTCATGGCTGAAAGATTTGCACACTGAAAGGCACAACAGTGTGTCAGATCTATTGCAGTGTGGATTTTGTGAACATTCCAACATACAGACAGCTAAGAAACATTGGAAAAATGAAAAAATAATTACAAAAAAATGAAACTGTGAACAAATTAGATCATCCAAAACAGTTAAAGTAGAAGCAAGAAAATCAAAGTAGTCAAAGAAAACTGGAAAATGTACAATTTATCACTGAAATAGATCTAGCAGTTAAAGTGTCCTGCATACTGTGAGACAGATAATCATAAAATACCAGGATATGCAAGTAGAAACTACAGCAATATGGGATGAAGTCACCTAGATAGTTCCAACAGTAGCAGGAGCAACGGGCTAATAAAAAATAATTTTGAAGCATACTTTAAAATACTGACATATGTAACTCCACATAAACTGCGGGCAGAGACAATTTTGGATACACTGCAGGTTCAGATGACACCCTTGACAAACATCAAAACAGAAGTAATACTAATTTCATAAAGTCTAACTGCAGCCTGACACAGAAATGGAGTCCATTCCTATATGCAGGTATTAGAAAACCAACTGCAAACTAAGTTGGCAGTCATCACAGACATGTAAAGCTGAAGAATGTTGCCCAAGTTAGTCTTCAATCTGCGTACACACTAAAAATGTTCTCGGCACATCTGCCACAGCACCATAATGCATTTAGGGAATTTGTGAAAGTGATCCTGGAAAACTCTCTCTCCACCCCAGCAGTCAATACACCAGGCACTGGTCTTGTTTGCTTGTCCTTAAGAAATTACCCTGACATGAATGAAAATGGTTAGAAAGAAAACGTATATGTATATTATATGTAAATTATAGAAATGTTATGATTTGTTTACTTTTCTATTACTGTGTGTACCCATCTCAATTTACAAAGAATGCCATGCTTAATAAAGATGTTTAAAAAATGTCCCTGGCTGTTAAATCCCAGCAAATAAAGGAAACAGGTGTTAAACAAATCTTATGATAAATAATGATGCAAAAAAGCTTAATGTCAAAGAAGAATGAACCACTCCTGCCAAATTTGAAAAAAAAAATTCTGTGCTACTGTTACCTGCTAAAAAAAAACAGCACAGGCAAAACAGACTTCATTCAGTGACAACACCACGGTGAAGACTGCAACTCTGAGGTTATCCACTCCTTACTTCACACCAGGATGTAACCACAAATTTCACAATTACACAAAATAATGGCCATCTGTTCTAAGGTGTAGATCCTTAAATATTTAATTAAAGATGAAGGAAAACATCTTACTAAAACCTGTTAATCCAACAGCTGGTACAATTGAGAATGCACATAGGTTCATAGGTTCACAGGATAGTACTAGGCTAGCTGCCCTTGAGGGCCATGTTAAACCTAGTCAACTTCCCCCAAATGTGAGAATCAAACCCTGTAAGTTGTGTTTATTAGGTAAACACTTTAACCATTGTACTAACCCTCCCAAAGTACTGCCTGAAAGCAGGACCTGGACTCATGCTCATCTAACTACAAACACAACCACACACAAGTTGACTGCTGTGAGACAAGAACCCATACCTATCTAGTTACACAAGAAAGACAACACACTACTTAATGCTAGCGCCACCAGATAAGTCTTTCCCTTTTGTGACATCTGTTTAGACACATTTTTACTTTTTGCTGGCTCACTTGCGACATTTTGGTTTAATTTGTGTGTGTGTGTGTGTAAAGACTGGGAAGTCACAACATTTGAGTTGGTCAAAATGGCACCCCCCCCCCCCTTAAAAGTAATCTGTACACTACTGCTTTTGGCATATGCCAGACATACCCAAAGCTGCATGACACAGTCTGTAGCCCCAATATTGTGTTACATTTTAAATAAGTTAAAATGCAGAACTGGTTTAACCAAAGGAAACAACTGTTTATACCAATAATACAATTTTTTTTTTACCTTGCTCTCTTCCCTTTCTTCAGCATGCATCCAGATTGGCTTGTTGTCACCTTAAGCAAGAAGAAGACAGATGTGTATGCAAAATTATGCCAACAAGAGCACCAGTGTATTTAATTAAAAACTGAAGGGGAACGACAGCATACTAAACAGAAAACAATTTATGTTGGTTGCTTTGAAAAATCAACCCAGTGGCATTTGTTGTTAATGAAAAATTGAACTTCTTTAAGAACAACAGAAACATTACTAATGTAGGAATTCGCATGACTAACAGAGATTGTTTACTAACCATGGAATGACTCCAATACAGCTCAAGCCCCTAAATGACATTGTGAAAATGTCATTAGTGTTAGGACCACCTACATACGTCTGCCTGCACATGCTGTGGAACACCTAAGTGATGTGTGCCACTGCTGGTACATTTTTTACCAGAATATCTGATATGGATACAAGCATGGGCTAAAGTAACCAATAATACATCAGGGCAGAACATGGTACCGTAAATACAAATGCTGAGTGAAATAGCTTTACAGTCAGAAATCAAGCAATACCATCAATTACTAGCAAATTTTGGGGGTGGAAGGAGCAGTTTTGATTTGCAGAAGAGACATTCCTTAGAGATCTGCTGTGCTGTCATTATAAACCAATGGAGACTTCTTTGACAGTATATCTCATCCTTGAATCACAGTAGAGAATGATTCCTAAGCAGCGCAGCTGACACTGTGGCTACCACAAGAACACGGCATGAGCATTGTGTAGTGAATACTTCAATTCATAAGGAACACACTACAGAATTAGTTACCAAGGTACATAGGTGTGCACAAGCTAACAACCACTGGGAATTGTTTAAGGCTATCAGTGCAGCTCAAATCTCTGACAAATTCTGGTATTTTTGATAACTGTAAGCAGGGGCTTAAGAGATTAAGCATTTACATGCAGGGGCCTGGGAGATGAACCATTTACATTTGTGTCAATTACAGATATAGGTGCCAAACCAGGGGTGAATTTACTGTTTCCCATACAATGTGTCCAATTTACACTTGAATTGGGTTAGGGAAGAACGCTGCTTCACATGGATGGAGATTCTGTTTCACAGAAGACAGTCTGTGGAATACACACCTGTCTCCCTAGCAGGTCCTATGTATATCGTAGCAAGGATTAAATCTTTAGAATAGGTAATTCCCGTGCTGTTTATTTTTCAGACATGCAGGAAGTCCATCAGGTGGAGTCCAACAATGCCTTGTACACCAGGCATAGATCTCCCCGCAAAAGCCTGTAGGAGACAGAATACAGGGAAAGGGCTTTCATGCATTCTGCAACGGACACACTACTTACACCCTGTACTTTTTATGAGAAACTCCTGTGTACACTCCAATTGTTGAATGTGCCTGGTTAGATAGCAATAATATCACAAAAATCACCCTATGACAGTTCCTAAAACAAAACCCAGCTAGACCCTAATCAAAACAAAATTACTCACCATCACTGGAACAAAATAACTTCTGGGAAGAGATTCCAAAAACTTTCTGCATTTATCTATTCCACATAGTAGCATCTTGTAAACACCCAGCATACCTGAACATTTCCCAAAGTCTGTGGGAGATGAAAACCATTCAAAAGCTTGAAGGCCTGAGTTAGAATTTCTCAACCAAAGACTTCAGAAAGAAAGGATTTATGTACTGTAACTTAAATAAGACCCGTGGTGGTGGTGGTGCTGCGGTAGCGTTATCGCCTCACAGCAATACGCTGTCCAGTTCGATTCTCAGCTAGAGCGTCTTCTGCATGGAGACATGCGTGAATGCTCGTACCTTCGGTTGAAGGTTGTGCGTAACGCCTGGCAAGCCGATACGTAAAAATCAACTGCCAATCATTAGCGGACCGGAGTTCCGCTGTGGCGACCCCTGACCGGGAAAAGCCGAAAGACACAAGCAAACTTGGTTATAAATAAAAGGGTGACTAGGATTTTGGATGCAAGCACATAAGGAGAACATCAGCAACCATACAAAATATTATGTTCATAAAGCAGCAGAAAATATTCTAATAACTAAGCCAGCACAGGAACACGGAAAGGAATTTTTTTACAGGTATGTCTGCATGTGCACGGTTAAAGAGAACAGGCAAGAGAGGAATGGAATTAAAAGAAGCAATGTACTGGCAGCAGATAACTAAGAAGAAAGGTTATCGAGCGTGAGGAGATAAGCAGAAATTTGGAATGCATGTAAGAGATTACTTTCCTTTATCAGGGACTGATAACCAAGTGTAGGCAAACAGTAAGGAAGAGGGGAGTGCTAAGGATAATTAGTACAGCACATCAAATATTGCTCAATGACTGTAACAATCAGAGGGTGTTAGAAAGACAGGCAGAAGAGAATCAAAAGCTAAATTATATGTAAGGGTCCCAATTATGTGGCTAAGTCCAGAATGTTTAGGGGTTTTGAATGGAAGTGTTTGTATTTTTTATAGCAAAAAGACTTCATAGGTTCATAGGTTTGTACTAAGCTAATGGCCCTGGAGCCTTTACAAGCCTAGCCCATAGGATTACCCTGGCATCGTACCACCAGACCTTAGTTCCCAGTGCCTCTGTCGAGTAAAGCCACTGAAGTGATCCCTGGGGTGAATGTTCTATTTCCCATCCACTCATCAAGATTTCTCTTGAAGAGGGCCAGTGAGGTGCTCTGCTTGACATGTATGGGAAGTCTACTCCATAGCATGGGCAGTCTCTGGGTTATGAATCTGTCCCTCCAGCATGTTTTATTGATTGTGATAATGAGGTTGAGGTCTCTGGAGTGTGTAGTGCGGAGGGATTGTGATGTCTTTAGATGTAGCATTTCTAACAGAGCTGGGTCAGACATGGCTTTGAAAGTCAAGCAGAGACTGCCTCTAAGTAGGCGATATGAGACAGAGGATAGCTGGAGTTTTTTTAAGTCTGTCCATATATAGGACAAATATTTTAGGCCTAGGTCCTCTTTGTGAGGTACTTTTGTGGCCTCTCCAGTTGTTGCAGGTGTTTAGTGAGGTACATGCCAAATGGTTCACTGTACTCAATGACTGGCCTAATGAGGGAAGAGTAGAGGGAGACCATGACTTCTTTCTTCCTGGATGCAAAGCCCTCAGTAATGAGATGTGCCACATAGGACTTTCTGACCACAGTGGGAATGTGGTGGTTAAAAGAGAGGTTTGGTGTCAACCTGTGTTCCCAGATCTCTTATAACGCCTTCTGTGTTCAGCGGACTACCATCGATGTGGTAATTCATGGGAACAAAGTTTTTCCCAAAGGGGATGACGACACATTTTTTGGCACTGAGGTTAAGGCCATGGTTCTAACACCAGTCATTGGTCTCTTCAGAGGATTTTTCCTCATGCAGATCACAAACTTTAGAAATGTGATGGAGGAGAGAATTTTTTTTTTAAGGAATGTAACATGTTGGTGGATTTTAAAAATTCACTATCAAGTACTTTGACAAAAATAATAAGGAAACAAATGGTAGCAACTAAGGCAATAACATAGTATCTGATTTGCTAAGACATAGCAAAACCGCAGTAAATATAATGAGACTGGTGGCAAGAAAAGAAATGAATAGAAAATGGAAAATAAAACTGAGATAAATAGAAATGATACTGAAGGAAAGAAAATTAATTAATAGAAAACAGAAAGAAAAACTGAAATAAACAGTAATAGTACTGGTGACAAGAAAATAAATGAATAGAAAATGCAAAGTAAAACTGAAATAAATAGTAATGGAAGTTTTGAATATTGTAAAGGAGATTGAAGAATACAAATACATAGAATGTGTGGAAGAATATATGCATAATAATCCTCAAGAGGAGGCTATTTAAAGGAAGGCAGCTACTGAACAGGTTATGCAATGCTGGATTGAAATAAATGCTTAAAAGAAAACACGTGTACAACAAGACAATAACAATGGAAACATGGTTTGTTTTCTTTTCAAACAGCACAAAGGTCACTTGATCTAGGGATATAAATTTAGTCAGCGACTCAAACAAAACATGCTGGAGAGAGAGATTATGTGTCTCAGAGACTGACCCTTCCTTGGAATAGGCTTCTGATTTACATTAAGCACAGCCGTTCCCTGGCACTCTTCAAACACAATTTAGATCAATGGATCCCTTATGGACAAGGACAATATGTAACATACACAATGCCAGACACAAACCCATGTCTTGTACGGAAAGTAATAGCAATCTAGACTGAAGTGAATAAACCTCCTGTGTGGTCTGAGGACACTGATGTGCCAAAAGACAGCTATCATAATAAACAACACTACCCAAAAGCCCTGCAGGACAAAGAAAAAACTCCAGATGAGTCACCATCTATAGATCCAAACAACAACAACAAAAAAGACATGCCTTATGAAACCATATGCATCCAAGATGACATGAAAGTCTCCTATCCCCTGCAGAATTAGGAAAAAAAGGGCAGCAGAACCTTTTGTATTTGTCTAAATATGGAAGAGGCCCTACAGCCCTTTAAAAAGGAAAATCAAGCCACATTTCAAGAGTTTTGTGGAGATGTCCTGGTATGAGTACAGTTCTTACTGAGTTGAAGAGATCTAACATCTAATGTATAGCCATCCATGACTACATCTCAAAACCCATTTAGACAGACTTTCAACTATGGACAAACTCAAAACAATTTCTACACCATCCACCACTGAGAGACCCTTCAAGTTGCCAGGATTAAGACTACTTAACTACTAGAATTGCTTTCGAAGGGAAACTGACAGCCACAACCATAGTAGGCAATACTGCCTGATGCCCGGGAACACTCTTCACCTTGTATAGTGATTGCTTCTTCTGAAAAAGACACAGCAGCCTGCTAGAGGACTAGTCAGAACTTGAGCAGAGGGTTTTGCATAAATCCTCTACAACGGTCAAAACATGCGTTTATATTTCAAACAATATTCAACCAGATTCTAGAAGGCCTGACCAATGAAAACTTTACTGGAGTATGACCCATCCAGACAAACTTGCTTGAACTCATCCTTAAAAGAGAATAGTCTTTCACCCCACTATCTGAGCTCAGGTATATTCCTAACTCTAACATTGCTGCCATACCACTGGAACAGTTAAACTTGTAGATGGTGTCATGGAAACCTACAGCAGAGGCCAAACAGATTCTCCCTGATGTCAAACTGAAGGTGGTCTTCCAGCTTCTGTGCCTAATATACTATGAAAGAATTGAACATGGAGAGGTTGTACCTATCCTGGGAGGAGGAAATGTGTTACAGAACTCACTAAGCGTTGGTGGAGACCATAGTTGTTAGTGAAACAGACCACCAAGATGGTGGTGTAGGGGGGCTAGGAAGTGGGCCAACTCAACATTTCAGTGTGAGCTAATCCTCTAGCTACTCCTGGGGTTTCCAAGATGGCTGCACACTACATAATAGCTTAATTTCAGCTATCCCAGTTTGAAAACAGAAACTCAGAAAACAGAGTCACTGAACTTGTCTTTTTGGGTAAAGTTCAATAACTGGCTAGTAACTGCAATGCCTAGATGCCAATAAAAAAGAAATTCAAAGAAAATCAATCACAAGTAGTGAGGAGAAAACAATGACTGGGAAGAATTCTGCAACTGTTCAGCAAAAAGCAGTACAAGCTCCAACTATGGTGCAATACATGACTTCCAGTAACCTGGAGAGAAAAAAAATAAGTCAAAAGTACTTACAGCTGATTAAAATAAACAAAACACTGAAGAGGAGTGTAAACTGAAATAACAAAAGGCTGGAAAAAATGGAAGAAGCTTTAAACAGCTATTCAGATGAGGTGATAAAACTGAAAAAAAAAAACAGAAGCTAAAATGAAGAAAAGGCTAGCTAAGTATGAGACTGCTCAAGAAAAGATGTTTCAGAAAATAAAAGTAGTAGAGGACAGAGCATGTAGGGAAAATCAGAGATTTTCCCCTGTACCAGAGAAGCTGGAAGGAACGGACTGTATTAATTTTATGAAAGCACAAATAAGCAACTGGACTGGTATTTTACAGTAGAAGTTGTTAATTGAAAGGACGCATTGTGTGTATGCTCCAAACCTGGCCATGAGAAAGCAACCTAATCCTTTAATAGTAAAGATGTAATCTTACCTGCAGAAAGAGTTGATACTGACAAAACTGTGGTAGAAGGACGAAGTACTAAAAGTGGGAGACGGCAGAGTATTTGCAGAAAATGATTACTCACTGTACACCAAATACAAACATTTGTCCAACAAAAAGCAACCTATCAAAAAAAGGAAAGTCTGCTTCTTGTTCTTCTGGTAATAAAGCCCATAGAGAGACTGTGCTAGTGAAACCTTTTCCAATGTTTCAAAGGAAAATGCTTGAATGACCGAAAAAAGCACAAGAGTGGACTAGAAGAACCGGAAAGCATGTTGGAAATGAAGCAGAGACTGGACTTGGGAGAAGAAGATAATAAGGAAGGAAACCAGCAATTTGTAAATTGATAACTAAATGTGGGATTACAAAGCCAATTATATTTGTGAAACATGACAAAAAAAAGAAAACCTGGAAATATCGGACTTCTTTGACTTTGTTACCCTTTTAGGGAACTCCAAAACATACTTCATGTCATTAATGTTTGGAAGAACATTTAGGAGGGGGAAGATGAAGGAAAGAATTAAGTAAAACATTTTGTTCTTAACAGTTGTATTTTTATAATGCATGACATAACCTGCATGCTATAAGGTAAAGCATTCTCAGTTACGTTCAAGTGTAATAGGGATACTAAAGTAAACAGGTGCCCCTTTTTTTTCCTGCTTTCTTTCTCTTTGTTCAGTTTTAAGAAATGTAGGCTCTGCAGTGTAAACAAAAAAAAAAAAAGAAAAATCTTGTCAAAAGAGCATGATAAAAGAAAAAAATTGATGTGCCTTTTCTTACTCTTGCATAGTGGAATGACTGAATTAATGCCTTTGACTTGATCTAGTAACAAGTTTTAAAGGGAAGCAAATAAAAAGAGCACTAAGTATAATAAAGTTTTACTTTAGCAAATAAATGAATACTTCTAAAGGCAACTGTGTATCTTTCTCATGTCTCTATGGAGACAATCTGATAAGGGGCAATACAAACAGAACACTTTCTTTCAATGGCTAGGAGACAATGTTTTTGAAAGCAGGCAAATATATATCTTTTTTTAATTTGGGTGAGGAATAAAGATAAACTAAAAACAGATGCATGGATAACTTTCCTTACAGGTTAATCCAAGTCTGTGTGTGTAGCTGTCATTCTGGGACAACTGTTCGTATTACGATGGTTAAACTTCAATATCTGAAGATGTATTTAGTTGTGTGGGTTAGTATTACGTCAATAGGTTTTAGAGGTGTTCTGGGCGTGTGTGTGTGTTTTTTTTTTTTGAGTTTTCACTAAAACAAAAAGTTTTGTAAGATGTGACATAGGTTTAACTGGATATGATAAGAAACAACTGTACAAAAGATCAACCTGTCAAACATTAGTGTATGCATGCAACACAAAAGCTGAAACTAGACATTTAAAAAAAAGCTGTTACACATAACAGGTGGGAATAATAACTTTTTAACAATCACAGCACTTTCTATATTATCTTTAAATGTAAATTGTCTCACAGATATATACAAAAAAGAAGTGAACTATATTAAAAAATGTAGAGTGCAAACAGCTACGCTATAGGAGATGCATGGAAAGAACTGAACCTGTGAGTTTTATAAAGAAAGATTTTTCAGGATGGTTATTCAGTTGAATACCTGGGACAAAGGAAAAAGAGGAGTACTTATATTACTTGAAAGAGGAACTCCAATACTGATAGAATAAAAAAGATAATAATGGTAGATTTGTAGTAAAGAGCCTATGGCTAGGGAGGAGAATTATGCTGGCATGTATTTATATTCCACCAAAAACTGCTATAATGCAGCTTAAGAAAATTCTGGGAGAAATAATCAGCTTCCAGCAGAAAATATTACTTACAGAAAGGCACTGGAATTTGATTTGCAGTAGTAAGGATGTACCTGGAGGACCCAGAAGGGAAATATAACAAAAGAGGGTAGATTTTTGAAGAAGTTTATGATATTTGACATGAAAGATGTGAATTTACATATTACTCCCCAAGGTACAAAACCTGGGCTAGGCTAGACAGAGCTTCACGCAAACATGTGAATTTAATTGAGAGTTTTGATACACATCCAATAACTATTTCAGTTCACACACCAATAACAACTGAAAATACAGAGCAATGAAGTAAAAATGAAACACTGGCACTTTCTACCTGTTAAAAAGACAGGAATTTAAATAATGGGTAGTGGAAATTATTCGGGAGTTATTAGGGAATATAGAAATTTATTTTTAAAATATAGCTAGGGAGTATGTTAAAATTAAAGTGAAATTTAAAAATATGGTAGAAATAAAAAAATATATATGGTTAAGAACCAGCAAGAATTATTTAGAGGGACTGACAAAGGTTAAATTATTGCAAAATAGGGCGAATCTCACAGAACAAGAAGAGGAGCAATTGCAGAATGTTACAGAAAAAAAGGTTATGTCACTCGTCTGATCAGGATAAAACAGATGAAAATTTGTGGGTTCTGTTCAAGCAGTTTTATTATTTACAAATTTATCAGGATTGAGGCTTAATAACTTAAACTTGTAAATAAACTAGCCATCATACTCACACATGCTCACTCTCTGGCTGCACACTCAAAATGGCACTGAAGCTAGCACGTGCTTGCTATTTATATGCAAGTGCTTGCTACTTATATGCATGTACTGTCCTTGAAACGCTTCTTAAAGGTACAACACACACACACACACACACACACACACACACACACACACAATTCTATATCCTCCCTCTTTGAGGAATGAGTCATGCAATACTGACAATAATTGCCATGCAACTGATATAAATAATTCTTTGACATGCAATTATACAGAACTAAATACATACAGACAATTATGTCCAGGTTGCTGTGTATTTCACACTAGGTCTGGAAATACAACCAAATCATGTGGCATAAAAATCAGAATTAGGTCTAGCAACTGGGACGGTCTCTGCTGAATGTTCAACTTTGGGGACATCAGGAACATCATTAGGAATGGAAGTGGAGGTTAAAACACATTCTGCAACAGGAACATTGTCTGGATTGCTCTGAGATCTAGAGTCTGTATCACAGGAACAATGCTGTGATATAGATTCTGATACAGGAAGATGATGTCTGTGATTTCTCCTGTACTCCACACCTTCAGACTCCACGAAGTAGGATCTCAGCTCGGCACATATACCGGTTTACTTGACCAATCCGATCAAAACCTTTTGCTGTTTGTATCTTTACTGTGTCTTCTCCTTTCAATGGACAAATACATCTGCTCGGTTTATCATAGCTGGACTTCTGGAAATAAACTTTCTGTATAGTTGGGCTCTGATTGTTCTGTTCTTTCCTTTAGGTCTCAACAAAATGGAACTGATATGCAATGTTGTTCTGGTTTGCCTACATAGAAGTCTCTGAGAGGGTGAGCAAAGTATATCGTCATGGGGTATGTTTCTGAGATTGAGTAAATTCAAAAATACATCGGTATGATCATGCTTTGACTTCTCTAGTAATTGCTTTGCACTCTGTACTGCAAGTTCAACTAGTCCATTTGACTGAGGGTATTCTGGACTACTAACAACATGTACAAAGTCCCATTCTTTTGCAAATTTCTGAAACTGACTGGTAAACTGGGTACCACTGTCAGAAATAACTTTGTGTGGACTACCATGGACTGAGAAATAATCTTTCAGCTTGGTGATAACAGCAGTGGACATTAGATTACATAGTAAATCAATCTCGAACCAGTTTGAATAAGAGTCTACCAACACTAAGTAATGTGGATTGTTTCACTCGAACATATCAGTGGCTACTGTTGACCAAGGTAGTTCAGGAACCTTGCTTAGCTGAAGTGGTTCTTGTTGCAAATGCGGTTTAGTACTAATGCATACTGAACAATAAAGTACTTTATCAATGTCTTTTGCTAGAGAAGGCCAAAATACTAGTCCTCTCACCCTTCTTTTGGTAGCTTCAGAACCTGGGTGACCACAGTGCAAAATCTGGATATATTCACGTTGTTAAGGAAGCAGGCACAACAATTTTAGGACCTTTGAAAATAATGCCATCTTCCATTAACATCTCATCTCTGTAAGGAAAATAAGTTTGTAGTTCAAGTGGTACACTAGATTGCTTTGACGGCCATCCAACATTAATATAGTGGTTGAGCTTTTGCAAAATTGGATCAGCCTTTATATGATCTCTCAGCTCAACAAATCTTGTAGTAAAAAAATGACGCACTTCCATGACAAAGTCAAAATTCTCTGCATGAAGCTGTTCCATTGTATTTCTGCACAATTTGGATAAGGTATCATCCATATAAAGAAATATGCCTTTTGTATAGACCAATTTGAAGTTGTAATTTTGCAATTTGAGCATCATTCTTTTTAATCTCACTGGAGCTGAATGCACAAGTTTTTTTTTTTTTTTTTAAACAGCGACTAGAGGTTGGTGTTCAGTCTCAATCTGAATAGCTCAACCATAAATATAATGAAACTTTGAACATGCAAAAACTATTGCCAAAAGTTCTCTCTCAATTTGAGCATTCTGCATTTCAGTTTGGGTAAGATCTAGATGCATAGGCTACTGGTCCGTCTTCTTGAAGAATAACTGTGCCAAGACCAAATTTTGAAGCATCGCAGGAAAGAGTGACTGGTTTATTGACATCATGGTATCTTAATGTGGGTGGGATGGCAATTTTCTGCTTAAGTTCTTCAAATGCTTTCTGGTGTGGTTTCAAACAAGACCATGTAACATTTTTGCTCTTTAGCTCTCTCAAAGGCACTATAAACTCACTTAAGTCTGGTATACACTTGCCTAGATAGTTGATCATACCAAGAAAACATTGTAGAGCTTGAAAATTATCTGGTGCTGGCATCTCTAGAATGGCTGCTTGTTTGGATGGGTCTGGTCACAAGCCAGTGCTAGTAAATAAATAACTTACATATGTAACTTCTGGTAGTCTGAATTTGCACTTCAGAGGATTGAGCTTTAAGTTCACTTCACGTGCTCAGTCTAGAGCTCTCCTAAGGTTTCTATCATGCTCTGCTTCACCACTACCTCTAACCAATAAATCCATTATGGCACAAGGATAACCTGAAAAAAATTGCTCCATTGCACACTGAAAGACTTCACTTGCAGAATTTATTCCAAATGTCATCCTAAGGAATCTATATCTTCCAAATGGGGTACTGAAAGTAGTAGTACTTAAGATTTGAGATCAAGCATCACTTGTATAAATTTAATTTTTGCATCCAAAACAGAAAAAATAGTGGCATTTGGTATTAGAGCTGTGACTTCCTCAACTGTAAGCATAGGATGATGTGGTCTCTTGAATGCTTTGTTCAAATCTCTTGGGTCAATACATATTCTGATTTCATCTGAGCCTTTTTTGTGGGCTGCTACCATGGACGACACCCATTCATTTGGTTCTGTAACTGGACAAATTACACCTTGCTGTGCCATTTTATCCAACTGAGCTTTCACTTTATCCTGCATAGCTATCGGAACTCTTCTTGCTGGTCTGAGCACTAGACTGACCTCTGGGTCTAACTTCATAGAATACACAACTGGAAGTTTGCCTAACGTCATTGAAAACATCAGCATATTCTGAGAAAATAGCTTCAGTAAAATTGGAACTAGGATATGTGCTTATATGATTAACTTCGCTGGTAAATGAAAGCAAATTCATTCTCAAACTGTCTCCGAGAGCCAGCAATGACTGCACAGGTCTTTGGACTACATAATAGTAAGCTGAAGTAATTCTTTGCCAAACAACATGAAAGTACTACTAAGCCTTCAGTTTGAATTTCCTCACCTCCACAAGCAACAAATTTCACACAACTGGCCACATTAAGTTGCTTACCGGCTCTCATATTAGCAAAAGTATCTGCTGACATAACATTACACTTTGAACCAGTGTCTACTTTGACCTCAGTGATTTTACCATTGATCTGGGCAGTACAAAACACTTCATCCTTTGCCAATACATTTACTGCATCAACCTTTTCACCAATTACTGACACACCATCTCCGTAGAAAGTAGAATTGCAGCTCTTTAAATGATCAACTTGCTTTTTAAGTGGCCGTTCTTTATAACTGTGTGAGGTTTACTTGATTTGCAAAACTTTTGAAAATGATTCCATTTTTTACACTTGTGGCATTGATGACCAAATGCCCAGGAATTTTCTCTGTTAGACTCATGATTGGCACCACAACTGCGATAGTTAACAATAAAGCTTGATTTGGGTTTTGCTGGCTCACTCTTGCACTGAGCATGTAATTTTCTTAGAACTGGTTAGAAAACTATGGGTTTTACCTGGCACACTCGCAGGGGTGACAGCTGCCATGTGCTTAGGTCTATTTCTGCTAGCCACATATTGCATGCTGTCTACATTTGCTCTGGAACCTACCAAAACCATGTTCTTATCACTTGCAAGCATACTTGTGTGCCTTTCTGTAACTTCGTGGATTTGACAAATCTCAATAGCTTTGCTCAGCATTAAATCACTGCCACAAAGCAAAATCTTTCTCACTGTAGCACTACTAATACCACACACAAGCCTGTCCTTTATTAACTTATCTTTTAAGTCACCAAACCTACACATTTTAGCTTTGTTTATCAGGTCGGTAATATAAGCTGCAAAAGTTTCTCCTTGCTTTTGAGCTCTTGTGTAAAACAAATGCCTCTCTAATGTAATATTTGTCTGGGGGGGTTACACATTTCCCTGAATTCACATTTCAAACACTTGGGGTCTTCCCTTTATTCAGCCTGTACAACAATATGACTGTTTTCACCTTCTCCTTCATATACTGCTGGTGCATACACAAATGAACGCTCTCTTTCAATGGCCTCTGACCTACCTAGGTTGAGCAAAATGAATGCCCTGGTGCATGCATCTTTGCCAGAATAAGCTGCTTGTATAAAAATATTGTACTCTTGCTCAAATATTCTCCAATTCTCTGCGATATTCTGATCAAATAGAAGTGGTGATGTCTTCCGGAATCCTTCTGCCATGCCAACAAATTACAGTAAAACACAATGCAACCCAAGTCCACTTTTAACTGTACAAACTTGCACATTTATACATACGCTTGAAATTTATGCCAGTATTTGTAACTATGCCCAATAGCACAACAAGCCTTTGTAAATTAAGTCTCTCTGGCACAAGAAAAATCTTGAAATCATTGTACTGTAAGAAACATTTCAAAATAACTGTACTGTGCAAATAAACTGGACAGAAGCAGCTCAGATTAAAAAACATTTTGAAGAAATTGCATTTCGCGAATAAACAGTACACAGCACACAAACTTTCCCAAAATGGCTGTACTTTGCTAAATAACTCTGTACAGTGTAAGAAACACTCTGTAATTGTGGCACGTTGTGAATAGACACACCCAGCACAAGAAACCTTTCAAAATGGCTGCATTTTGACTGCACTTTAAGAAACAGCTCCACTTCACACACAAACTCTTCAGAATAAATGCACAGCAATAAGCGCACACTGTAAGCACTTCTAAAAACTTTGAGACACTTCGAATAACTCTAGTTATGCCTAGAATATCTTCAATCACTGCAAAATAGCAGTTCATGCAAAAACACAGTAGTTTGCCAGAAAATATACAGTCACCTTGCTTTATTTATGCTTAATGTGCCCTTTTTGCCCTTATTATATTCGTTTTCCTCATTTAATCTTTTTTCTTGCCCATTATACTTTTCTTGTGTTGTTTTACTTTAAACATGCTTGTTTTGCAATTCCGAGGTAATTCCAAACCCTTTATGTACTTTTCTGATAATTGTTTTATCAAATATCTTAATTTTAAAAATTTAATTTAATTTAATTAATAAACTTTTTGTGCCTCTCGCTTGTTTAATAATGCAGTTTGTGTCCTTGTAATGCTCCATTTTATATTTTTTTTATAAAATAAATAGTTTGTGCAAGTTTTCATTACTGTTTTGTTAATTTCTGGCCCTTTTTTGTGCTCTGTTCTCTTAGTTTACCTATCCTGTTAACTCTGCACCTCATAGCTCTGAAAAGCAGTCTCTGGAATCCCACTTCTGACACCATGTCACTCATCTGGTCAGGATAAAACAGACGAACATCAATGGGTTCTGTGCAAGCAGCATTATTATGTAGAAACACATCAGGATTGAGGGTTAATAAATTGAACTTAGATAAACTTATAAACAAAACTTGCTATCACACTCATACATCCTCACTCTCAAAATGTGCTTGTTATTTATATGCACGTGCTGTCCTTGGAATGCTTCTTAAAGGTACAAGAGACACACACACACAATTCGACACTTACCATAACATTCCATGTGTGTTGTCCATCTCAGCCTTTATTCTCAATGATGAGTCGGGTCTGATCCATCTCGGCCCTTTCCAAAAGCTTGAGGCCATCAACAAAGCTTGTAGGCATTCAACCTTACCTATATGCCATTCCCTAACTACCTCAAATCTTGTTTGCCCCTGATAACTTATATTACAGGTACAGCCTTCATGGCTTAATAGAAAAGATTATTTCTGAGGCAACAGAGTCCTATAAAATCCAATTAGTGCTACTCGATCTCCCGGAGTATTGGAAGGGGGTATGGAGGGTGGGTTGTGAGAATAAAGGTAGAGATGGACAACACACATGGAACGTTATGGTAAGTACATAACGTCTTTATGTGATGTTGTCAATATTGCCTTTATTCTCACCGATGGGATGGTGTCCCTAGCTACCTAGTCCTCGGATGGCTCATGGGAGAATATTCCTAAGAATCACAGATCCAAAAGATGCTCTACTCATAGAGGCCAAATCCACTTTGTAATGAGTAATAAACAAGCCGTGCAGTGGAAATCCTCAACCTCACCCTTCCTACACACTCCAACTGGCATGCTCCAGGGTTCTGGCATGCTCCAGGGTTCTGGCCTAAGTCCTCTACTGTTCAATACATTTATCAATAACTATCACCGCACCATCCCTGATTCATCACTAATCCAATATGCAGATGATTCAACAATCATCTGCTCATCATACTCCCCCTCTGATCTGCTTCTAAAAACTCAATTAGCCTTCCCCAAAACAGAAACCTGGATGCAAAACAATCACCTGGCCCTCAACACAAATAAAACCAAACTTATGATTTTCTCCCCTTCTAGAAACTCCCCTACCAACAAAAACTTATTCTCTATACTCAGTCAGAACAATGTCCCCATTGAAATTGTATCCAATACTAAACTGTTCGGTGTTATCATTGATGAACATCTAAAAATTGACACTCATATCCAAACCCCCATCAAAAAACACCACCAAAAACTAGGACTCCTGTACACACACAACTGCTACCTCACCCCTCCACAAGAAAAATCCTTACCTCCACCTACCTTCTCCTCTCTCTTATGTATGGTGCTCCTCTACTAACTAAGCTACAACTTGGTATACAATCAAAACACGAATCCTGCTACAATAAAATTAACAAATTCGCTACCACCTCAAAAAAACATCCCACCATTGCCACTCTCTCCATATCCAACAATGGCTCGAACTACCCAATTACCTAAGCTTCCTTAAACTGACCACTGCCCACAAGCTCATCTTCAAACCTGCCATTTGTCCCTCTCTCGCTGCCACCCTAACCCTCTACATTCCAAACCACTCACTCAGATCAGAAAACCAAAACCTCCTACAAATTCACAAACCCTCATGACCTCCTGGTCACCCCCTGCTATCTTGCTCCATATCTAAACTATGGAACTCTCTCCCTCCTTCCCTGCGCAATACCCCTAACCACATCAGCTTTAAATCTCTCCTATTCTAATATCTTGTTTCAAAATGGGCATGCCCATGCTACTCTCCTAATTAATCTCTCCCCTAATCTTGTCTGACTCTCACTCCCTATCTCACCCAATTCTCATACCTCTACTTTGCCTAGTACTACATTCCATTACCTACACAGCACTGTCTCCTATTGCACTGTGGCTAATCCTGTTAAATCCTCTTATATCTACAATTGTGATTTTATTACAGCTAATAATTATTCTAACTGTGTACATACAAACATTTTCCACCACTGTCCCATTATCTGTATTTCCTTGAATGTATTATAAGTATTATGCCTCACATGTATTACACTGTATTCGCAACTTGATGTAAACTGAACCTACTTCTTTGTATATATATTTGTAACCGACATATTTGTTATTTGTAATTTGTTATTGGAGCTTTTCTCCCATGCCCTCCACTGAAAATGAGCTCTTCTAGCCCTAGTGGGCTTCCCAGGTCATCAAGCTGAAATAAATAAATAAATAAATAAAATAAATAAAGGTATGAGAGTTCATCCTGAATATGAGGCTGGAGGAAGGGGAACCAAATTTGTCAAGGCCAATAGGGGGCAATTAGGATTGTTGTTGTCTTCAACAAACTGGTTATTTGCAAAATTTGAGGATAAGAGAAATTGATGGAAAGGCATAAAGAAGTCCCGAGGGCCAATAATGAACAAGTGCATCCCTTGGTGACTCCCCCAGAGGAGGGATCAGGGCAATGTAGTTGTTGCATTTTACATTGGTGGGCAAAGCAAAGAGATTGCAGCAAGGCTGGCCCTATTTTCGGAAGATCTCTTCTGCAACTTTGTGATTGACGGACCACTTGTGAGGCCATAATATGGCTCTGCTCAATTTGTCTGCAATTATGTTGGATTTCTCCGGGATGTGCATTGCTATCAGAAAGCGGTTCGAAGTTGTGCCCATTGCCAGACCCTAGGGGCTTCTCGACAAAGGGGGAAAATCTGGTTCTCCCCTGTTTATGTACCAAACTACAGACATGTCTGATTAAATTGCTATTGTTCCTCGAGGGAGAAAGTCTTGAAATGCTTGCAACGTCAAAAGTAACGCCCTCATCTCCAGTACGTTTATGTGCAAATGAGCTTTGTGTTGCTGCCACATGCCTTGAACCGTCTTCCCCAGATAATGCCCCCCCCCCCCAATCTGGGAAGTGTCCGTGGTCACCGTGGCTTACAGCTGAGGGGAAATAAAACGATGGCCTTGAGATACCAGTGGAGAATAAATCCATCAATTGAGGTCCTTTTTGCATGAGCCAGTTATCATGATCTTGTGTGTCATTGGGAGTTCTAGAATTGACCATTGTGTCAAAAGTAACCATTGGAGTATTCTCATGTGAAAATGAGCTAGGGGAATGAGAACAATTGTAGCAGCCATTTTTCCCAGTATGTGGAGAACTACTTTGGCAGAAGCTCGTTTCCTCCTGATCTTACATAACACTGAAGATCATTTACTCTGTTCTATGGAAGGTTTGCCATCATTGTTGTCCTGTTTATCTCTGATCCTATGAAGACCCAGCTCTGACATGGCTCTAGAGATGACTTTTCATAATTTATGTTAATACCTAGGGAGGAACAGAGCTGTAGAGTATAGGCCCTGGCTTGTAGCAAAAGATGCCTAGTTGGGGCAGTTATGAGCCAGTCATCCACATATGTAAACATCTGGAATCCCTAGCGTCTCAAGTGAGATGCCACTACTGCCATGTATTTGGTGAACACTCTGGGGGCTATAGTGACACCAAAAGGCAGAGCTCAAAACTGGAAGTGACTGGCTCCTAGCCAGAAGCACAAGTGCCTTCTGGATAGCCTTTCCATTCATACATGGTAGTATGCATCCTGAAGTCTATACAGCACATGCAATTGTCTTTTTCCAAGAATGGAAGAATCAACTGCAGTGTGGCCATCTGGAACTTGGTCTTTTTCACAGATTTGTTCAAAATGCTAAGATCCAAAATGGGTCTCCAGTCCCCTGTTTTCTTTGGAACTAAAAAGATCCTTGAGTAAGTTCTGAAAACTCTCTGGTATGTGGGGACTTCTTGGATGATTCTTTTTCTTAGAAACTTCTGAATTTCTATGGTTGCTTGTTCCTTTTGATGGGGTGGAACGTCTGGAACCAATTTGTTTACTGAGTGGGAAAGGAGAAATGAATAATGTAACCTTGGGATATTATGCCCTGCACCCATCTGTCGTTTGTTACCTTTTGCTAGGTTTGAAGATGCAAAGACAACCATCCCCTGACTGTCTCCGGAGGCGAGCAATCGGTCACCCCTTCAGAAGCAGTGAAAGGGGCTATCAAAGAAAGATTCTCTGGAGCCCTGATTCTGCGGGCCACCCCTGCTGCGAGGGCGGTGTCTTCCTTTACTGCTCCCCCCTCTGCCTCTATGGGAACTTTCACAGTGTGCGTCATGGAAAGACCTTTCATTTTTTTTGAACCACATCTTTCCACTACCTCTCTGACCTTTGGAAATGTATCCAGTAGGTGTGAATAAATGCACTCCAATGGCAGACTAGGTCTTGCCTTCCTGTTCACAACAGGTGAGCATTTTTTTTTTTTATTTTCGGCCCAAAGATAGAGGAGCCATCAAAAGGGGCGTTAATGAAGGAAGACTTAAAGGGCTCTGCAAAATCACAAAGATTCACCCAGGCCTGCTTCTTAAGAGAGATACCTGAACCTGCCACTCTGCTCTTTCCATTTGTTACACAAAATACGAGTCTCATGAGTTTACACCTGAATTGAGGGTGGAGAGTTTGGTGATGACTTTATCTGACATCTAGTTAGCTACAGCTCCTTGGAGGGAGTCTAATAGTTCTTTCAACAGATCCCTCTGCAATCTGGTAAAGTGGATCAGACAGTTCATCAGCCATAAGGCAAAGGTCGCTGATGGAAAGACGCGCTTCCCGTATGTATCCATGGTCCTGGAATCTTTATTCAAAGGATGGATAGAAGAACTGGTCTCTTGACAGCTCTTTTTTAGTGGCCACCACCATGACCATGGCATCAACTGCTATGCCTTTAGTTAAGAAAGGCTTGTCCTTAGGGGCAGTAATGTACTTATTTGGCCTCCTAGGAGTCTAGGGTTTCCCAAGCCTTCCGAGAGATTAAATCAATAAGTTTATCGGAAGAAGGGGTCACCCACGAGGTGGAAGGGCGAGACCTGAAAGCCTTCAGGTATACAGACTCTTCAGCTGATGGGAATGTGAACCGTCAGTCACCGCTCTGCTTTAACATCTGTCGGGATCCTTCTGCATCATCGAGGTCAGTATCAGATGTGATGGACTCCTCAGGGGAGTCAAGTTGCTTCCTCTTTGTAGGTCTTCTTCCAAGGGACTTCCTCAGTGGGGTAAATTTGGGGAAGTTTCAGAAGGGGGGTTGTCCCTTGCTGGACATCCTGAGGCCTGGGTCCTGTGCAGCCCTGTGGAGAGGTTATACGAGAGGGCAAAGTCACTGGCGCAGAAGAGGGAGGAAGATTCGAGATAGTCTGTGTCTGAGACTGGGATAAAGTCAAAATCCTCCTTATAACCTTGAAGGTACTCTGTCCCTGTTCCGAAGAACACCCCAGATATGAAAAAGAAATTGTCGGGTCCGAAGGAATCTCCAGCGCAGGAGGCAGATAGATGCTCTGAAGCTGAGGTTAGATCTGAACTCACCCACGCCGAAGCCCCCAGAGATAGGATCAGATCCGGAGAGATCCAAACCTACTCTGCAGAGCCGACCGGGCAGTGTCGGCTTCTAGAGATCTCCTGCTCTGACTGAGTGGAAATAGTCAGGGCAGATGTCGGATCCAAGGAACCATTGGGTCTAGGATCAGAGACAGACACAACCTGGACATCCGAATCTTCTGGCTCCAAAACCAGGGGATGGATCAGAGGGGGGCAATTTGGTCAAGAATGGAGAATGCAGCCAAGAAGGTATTGGTTCTAATGATGGAGAGCGGCTCCTATATCTACATTCAGTGGGAACCGAAGAGGTCGGAGCAGAGGGTTCCAGCTGCTCCAACAAACTCTTGGATCTGGACATGACTGTCTGCTCTGAAGGTTCTGTTGGAGCAGACAATCTAGCAGCTTTTTGTTTTGGCTCCAAAGATGACTTTGGAGCCACAGAATGTTTTTGTGACTTGTCAGATTTTGAAGAGGTCACTGACTCTGGACAGATCACCTCAGGAAAAAGGACTTTTCAGCAGTCCCTTTAAAATGAGCTTGTTTTTACACTCCATAAGAGCCCTATGGTTAAACTCATGGCAAATGGAGCATGACTCTTGGAGAGGAACAGGCCCCAAGCAGTACACACAAGGTGTGTGAATCACTGAGGGGCATCATTTTCCCACAATGTTCATATTTTTTAAAATCAAGAGGTTTCCCATCTTGTTTCTGAAACATTAACCTGGGAAGAAAGTAAGTTGAAAGAAAAATACAACAAGGTACACACATGCTGGGAACGTCCTCTAACTTAAATGGAAGGAAGGTATGCAGGAAACTAGAAGTCAGCCCCCCCCCCAGAAGAAATCATCCACTAACTCAAAAGGATGACAAAGAAAGGGAAGCAACAGATAAGGATAAATGTCCTCTAACTTAAACAAACATTAGTAGGGAAAAGGAATCAACACTCACTCTTTAAATAGTGAAAAATAATGGTAAGGGGTACTGTCAAAAAAAAGAGAAAAAAAAAATCTAAACTAACGTTAAAACTAATAAAGAAACTAAATAAGTAAAGGTATTATTTTAAAAAAAATAGTACTTAGCCCAGAGCTTGCTTCAGAAAGTACAGTTGTGTACACTAACCATAAATGTAGATGTTAGAGTGTATTCACTGTTGCAGTCATTACATTTGGGTAATCTGCTGGCAGGTTGCCCTCAGTCGGGCTGAATAACAAAGTCTTGGGTCCTGCGTCGGTTGCTGTCTCTTCTTCCATGACGTCAGGTCGTCAGTGGTATAAAACATGCAGCAGACGCCATTTTATTCAGTTTTCCTTCCCCCAGATGTGTCAGGTGCCCCCCAAATGGGGAGCAAATATATATATATATATATATATATATATATATATATATATACATATATATATATACATATATATATATATAAACATAAATATATATGTAAATGCACTTTTAGTAATATAAACTTTACCTTCATCTAAAAGCAAATACACCACAAAGGCTTTAGAATATAGTGAAGTAAAGAAAAGTTATTGAAAAAGGGGGATGGCGGGTGGGTAACCCTGACTGCAACAGTGAATACACTCGAAGATCTACGTTTATGGTAAGTGTACACAACTGTACTATGTTCTTCGTGTTTCACTGTTGCAGTCATTACATTTGGGTAGAATCCCAAAGCTATGGATGGGAGGATAGAACTAAACAGCATTGGGAGTGGCTATAAGGCCCTGCAGAACAGCAGTGGCAAAGCCTGCCCTGGATTTGGAGAAGAGAGGCAAATGATAATGCTTTGTGAAGGTATGAACAGAGCTCCAAGTAGCAGCTTCTAGAATGTCTTTGGTTGGAACCCCTCTGAGAAAAGCTGCCGAGGTTGAGGCAGTCCTGGTGGAATGTGACCTGCTCCCCTTGGGCACAAGCTTACCATGGTGCAAGTACCAGAAACGAATGCAGTGGCTTATCCACTTAGAAATAGTCTGCTTTGATATAGCCTTCCCCTCTGATCCTGCAGCAAATGCCACCAGTAGTTGCTCAGACCTTCTTAGAGATTTGGTCCTGTTTAAGTAGAATCTTAGTTGTCTGTGTACATCCAATGAATGCAGAATCCGCTCCCCCTTGTTCTGCAGATTTGGGTAAAATGTTGGCAGGTGAATTGTTTGGTTAAGAGCCACACTGGATACCACCTTAGGCATAAAAGAAGGATTGGTCCTGAGGAACACCCTGTCCGGGTAAAATGTAATAAAAGGCTCCATAGCCATGAGAGCCTGTAGTTCTGAAACCCTTCTTGCTGAAGTGATTGCCAAGAGGAAAGCTGTTTTCCAAGATAAAAAATGTATATCTGCAGTAGCTGCTGGTTCAAAAGGAGGCAGGGTGAGTTTTTCCAGCACAAAATTGAGGTCCCATGCAGGAGTTGGTGATCTTCTGGGAGGCCTTAAATTTTTGGCCCCTCTAAGATACTGTTTAAGCAGAGGATGAGAAAAAAGTGGAGGCTCCGTGTTTTAATGAGCAGAGAGGCATGGATTTTTATTGAAGAAAAAGATAGGCCCTTGTCAAGCATCTCAGTCAAATATTGTAAGATCAGAGGAATATTGAGCTTTGCTGTGTCCGTTCCTTGTGCTTGGTTCCAAGCACAGAATCTCTTCCATTGATCAGCATAAGATTTTCTAGTACTAGGCCTTCTGGCTTCCAAAATGACATCCATCACAGATTTACTGAGAGGTGTTTGAATAATTAAATGATCAGCCGTGCTGCAAGGTTCAGAGTTTGGAGCTGAGTGTGCAGAATTTGATTGTTCTGCTGAGAAAATAGATGAGGTATATTTGAGGCAAGTACCAAGGAGGGAGTTGAGACATATTCCTTAAATTGGGTACCAGTTCTGGCGAGGCCAGTCCGGAGCAACTAGGATCATTTTTGTTTTTTCCTGTCTGACCTTTAGTAAAACCTTGGAGGGCAGAGGCAGAGGGGGAAAGGCATAGACTGATGGACTAAAGGACAGGGCATCCACTTTCCATGCTTGTCTGTGATAAGTCCTTGTGCATAATTTGTCCAGTTGATAATTTTGGGGAGAGGCAAATAGATCTATGTCTGGACTCCCCCATTTCTGTGTTAACATGCTGAAGATTTGTGGATCTAGTTTCCACTCGTATGGGTCCATAAGATTTCTGCTTAGGTCGTCTGCCAGAGTATTTTGTTTTCCTAGCAGGAATTGAGCTTGAAGATGTATTTGGTAAGTCAAAGCTGTGTTCCACAATGCCATGGCTAGTCTGCAAAGGGGGTAGGAATGTGTACCCCCCTGCTTGTTTATGTACCACATGACTGTGGTGTTGTCCATCTTTATCAGTAGTTGTCCTGGGTGAAATAAGTCCTTGAAGGCCGTCAGAGCATTCTGAACAGCTAGCATCTCTTTCTGGTTGATATGCAGATGCATTTGTTTTGGGCTCCATTTGCCCTGAATGCATCTCCCTGCCAGGTGGGCCCCCCCAAGCATAGTCTGATGCATCTGTAGTTAGGGTTTGGGTGACAGGGGGAAGAGTGAATGACAGTCCCTTGTTTTGGTAACATGTCTCTGCCCACCAAAGAAACTCCTGTTGTAGGCAGGGAATGAGAGGAATCACTGCTTCCAGACTGTGACGATGCTGACTCCATAAGTTTTTTAGGTACCACTGAAGTTTCCTCATATGCAGTCTCGCATATGGAATTAGTAGAATGCAGGATGTCATGAACCCCAAAGCCTGCAGAATTTGTCTTGCAGATAATTGGGTTTTTGTTGCCATTTGTTTGAAGTATGTTGTCAGTTGCCTTTGTTTGATTGGCGTAAGGTAAGCCATCTGGGCAGCTGTATTCAAGCTTGCACCCAGGAATGTAATTATTTGAGAGGATACCAGTTGGGATTTCTTTTTGTTTATTGTGTACCCTAGGCATGTTAGAAGTCTTTTTACAAATGCCAGATGTTGAAGAAGAGT
Source organism: Protopterus annectens (assembly GCF_019279795.1). Classification (NCBI taxonomy): domain Eukaryota; kingdom Metazoa; phylum Chordata; order Ceratodontiformes; family Protopteridae; genus Protopterus; species Protopterus annectens. Next base: position 465,798,002 of record NC_056738.1, on the reverse strand, counting down.
GTCCTTGTCCTCTGCTTGAATGAGACAGTCGTCCAGATAAGGATAAATTTGTATGCTTCTTTGTCTACATAATGCAATTACTGGTGCCAGGCACTTTGTAAAGACCCTGGGTGCAGCAGATAAGCCAAAGGGCAGTGCAGAGAATTGGTAATGTAAAAAACCTGCCTTGAAGTGGAGGTATCTTCTGCACAATTCCCTTTTTGAGATATGCAGGTATGCCTCTTTTAAGTCTAGAGTCACTAACCAAGCCTTCCTGCCCAGCATAGGCAGTAGCTGTTGTAAAGTCAGCATTTTGAATTTTGGAATGTCCAGGAATGTGTTCAAAATCGTTAAGTCCAGTATAGGACGCCAGGCAATGTCTTTTCTGGGTACCAAGAAAAGTCTTGAATAAAAACCTTGTCCTTTTTCCTTTTCTGGTACCGGTTGAATAGCCCCCATATCCATGAAGGACATAACTTGTTTCTGTGCCTCTGCCCACTGATTTTGTGGCAGATCTGGCCAACCGTTTGGAATTGGCAAAGTATGGAAATGAAATCTGTACCCCTGGGATACTATGTTTAATACCCACTTGTCCTGGGTAATTAACTGCCAATTTTGAGCATGAAGTGCTAATTCTCCACCAAGGGGGCTGCCAAAAGATAAGTGCTTGGTGAAGGTAGAGGAAAGTCATTGAGACTGCTTACTGTAGGGTTGTGCTTTGTTTCCTCCAGATTTGGAAGTGGAGGCACCCCATTGCTTTGACCTGTAAGAACCCTGTGATTGGTATCTAGAGCCTTTTGAGCGCCTGGATTTGCCTTGAGTGGCTCTGTTGAGAACAGGAAAGGACCAATTTTTAGTAGGCCAGTGCCTACTGAACCTGGGTGGCTGCACTTGTAAGAAATCTTTTACAGTTTGCATAGATTTAGCTTTGTCTTCCATTTTCTTTAAAACCTCTTCTGCCTTATTACCAAACAGAGTATCATGCTGCAAGGGGGCATCCAACAATTTAGCTTTAACATGATCATTCAGATTTTGCTCCTTGAGCCAGGCATGCCTTCTAATCACAGATCCAGTAACTACGTCCCTACAAGAGGCCTCCAAGGAATCAAAACCGCATTGCAAAGTATGCTTTCCAACCTGTTCTGCTGAATGTAATAATTCCTGTAATTTTTTATTTTTCACACAATCGGAAATCAACATAATTTTCTGTTTCAATAAGCTCATAACATGCTGTTGATATTTAAGCATACGAAACTGGCAGTTTAAGGCCCTAATTGCCAAGGTTGCAGACGCATAAACCTTCTTTCCCCATCTATCCAGCGCCCTGGAATCTCTGTCAGAGGGGGTAGGATTTTTGGCTTTAGAGGCCTTCACACCTTTGGGACCCTGTGAGATAGTCGCAGGATCAGCAGCAGGAGTTTTGAGAATCAGGAACCCTGTAATATCTGTCTGGCTTACTAGGAGCCGGAGGCAGGGAATCAGGAGCCATGCTCGATTCCGAAAACACATCATCAACAATGTCTAATACAGGAGGTATTGCCAAAGGCCTATGCTGAGGAAGAAGAAGGAAATCCCTAAGCCTCTTTTTTGATTCAGAGAAATCCTGACTCTCTCAGTGAAAATGTTCCTTTAAAGTATGCAAGGTTTCTCCAAAAGAGTAATCTTCAGGAGGAGATGCAGATGGGATGGATTCTTCTGCATCAGAATCCTAATAGGGTGGAATAGAAAATTCCTGATCAGAGGAGGAATCAGAAGAAATGGAAACCTGATCTGAAGATTCATAATCAGTGGCTTGCCTAGGCCTCTTAGCGGGGGGGGGTTGGGAACCCCTGATCAAGGTAATTAAGCCCTCAGACATTTTGATCATCTGTTTTTTAGGCATAGTGCCCTGAGCACGTGGCTCATGCGTCAGTTTTTTTAGACATAGAAGATGTTTTTGATCTTGTTTTTGAAGCTGGTGTCAGTTTTGTATAAAAACGTTGAGGCCTGAAAACACCATCAGAAGCCGGTGACTGCTCAGTGGCTCTGGACCCATCTGAGGGAAAGACATCCGCAGGTTCAATACTCTGAGAATCTCACAGCAAACCGGACTCCGCATGGGTCTCGGTAGAGACCTGCGACTCAAAAGTAGTGGGTATCAGGGGCTGCAAAAGCACCTCACTGAGTACCGGTGAACCGGCAACACGCTTAGGAGATGTTTCGTCGTCGGTTTTGGACTTCGACGGTCTGTGTCTGTCTTTTTCTTTGCATTTTTTGTGAACTCCGGTAGTTGGATTGCTAACCGACGACATTTCAGGGTAATTAAATCTTGATCCAAAATATTTAGAAGCAAAAATATACTGACGCTTAATAGTGGGTTGGTTAAATCTAGCACAAAAATGACAGCAAGGCACGTTATGATCTGGGCCTAGGCAAGGAATACAGTACAAATGAAAATCCTTATGAGGTATTTGCTTCCCACAAGTAATGCAATTATTAACTTCTACTGACATCGATAAGGAGCAAGAAAAAGTTTCCCCAACGGGGTACTTAGCTTTAGTTGAAGACTTCAGTTCTGAAACTCGAATCCGAAAATTTCAGGAGTCGGCCGACCGGCACTTGTGAACTGCTTCTGCTTCGGACACCGCACGGCAAGAAAGACTGAATAAAATGGCGTTGGCTGCATGTTTTATACTCCTGATGACCTGATGTCATGGAAGAAGAGACAGCAAACGACGCAGGACCCAAGACTTTATTATTCAGGCCAACTGAGGGCAACCTGCCAACAGATTACCCAAATGTAATGACTGCAACAGTGAAACACGAAGAACATCCATGTCTTCCGCAGAGTGGCAAAAAAGATCTAATGGAGTTAGGGAAGGCCATTATAGGTAAGGCTGAATGCCCACAAGCTTTGCTGAAGGCCTCGAGCTTTTGGAAAAGGCTGAGACAGATTTGATGATCGGACCCAACCCATCAGTGAGAATAAAGGTGAGCTTGATGACATCACATTAAGGGATTACCTCGATAATATGCATGAGTCTAGACAGACTGCTGTTAAACAACTGTTTTTTGATAACTCTAGAGCACAAAAACTTTTAGCACAATGGCTTAGGCAACAGAAATTAGAAAGGGTTGTCGCCAAGCTTTGGGAGCCTATAACAAAAAAGATAACCTGACAACCTGTAGAGGTACTAAAATATTTTGGAAATTTTAAGAAAATCTGTATAAAGTAGAAAAATATGGAAATCAAGAAGCGGCACAAATGGAAATATTTATGGAAGAATTAAATAAGCCAAGGGTACAGGTAGATTAGGCTCAATCACTAACATTAAGGATAGGAGGAGATGAGATAAAAATGGTGATGTATAACCAATCAAAGTCCCAAGGATAGGATGGCATTCCTGTGGACGTATGGAAGCTAGGAGGGAAAAAATGAAAGATCTGGAAGGTTTTGTGCAACAGAATTTTAAAAGAAGACAAAGCACCAACATCCTGGAAGAAATCAGTGGTAATACCTAAAAATGACAAAGGCCTATCAGATCCAGCTTCATAAAGACCCATTTCAATCCTAAACCATGATTACAATGTGTTTATGTCTATAATGGCTAAAAGAATGGCAAAAGTGAAGACAAAATTGATAGACATGGATCAGTGTGGTTTTGTGGAGGGAAGGCAAACATTTGACAACATTAATAGAACAGTGACTATACAGACGGAAGCAGAATGTAGGAAAATACCACTGCTATTGATGGGTCTTGATTCAGAGAAAGCATTCGAAACAGTAAGTTGGGATTTTATGAACAGGGCAATGGAAGCATTTGCATTCCCAGATAAAATTATAAGGTTGATTGGGAGGATACATGAGGGATCAGAGGTGAAAATTAAAGTGGTGGTTGGGTTCCTCTCTGATAAGTTCTGTTTGAGCAGAGGAACCAGGCAAGGGCATCATCTTTCCCCTTTGCTACTTCTATTACATTTAGAACCACAGGCAATGAATATAAGGAACTCAGAAATTCAAGGATATAAGTGGTACAGTAGTCCAGAAAAGCTGGCTTTACCTGATAAAACCAGAAAAGGATCTTTCAGTGTTGTGGAACATTTTTGAGACAGTTTTAAGTCATTTTGGGATACACAATTAACGAAGATAAAACAAAAGTGATAGCTATAAACTGTGTACCCACACATGAATTGGTTCAGCAATACCTATATATTTATAGGGACATGATGAAATGAAGTACTTTGGAGTATGGATTAAAATAGACTTTGTTGTGGCAGCTAAGGATATGTGGGAAAAGACTAAAAAGATAATACAAAAGCTAAGAAACTGGAAGCTCTGTTTTACAGATATGGATAGCAAGATACAAGCACTCAAAATATTTTTAGTCCCTTTAGTTTTATGCACAGGTCAGGCTTATTTTTATCAACCAGAGAAGTTGCGCATAGCAACTGATAAAGGGTTGAAGTATAGAGTCAAGTGGGATTAGCTGATTCTTCCAAGAGAATAAGGTGGTTTGGGATTACCTGATTTGAAAGAGTATTTCAGAGCTACACAGCTTGGATGCAGATCCTCAAGGAGAATAACAATAAACATACAGATTATTATATTCATAAAGTAGCAGAAAGTATTCCAAGAACTAAGCCAACATGGGAATGGAGAAAGGAGATTCTGCAGATAGGGATGACTGCAAATAGGGATACAGTCAATAGGCAAGAGGGAGTAAGTTGTTGCCTATACAGTACATTGGACTATATGAAGACAGGTATCACAAGATGTCAAGCAGCAGATGTATATCTAATGTCTGGGACAACCCTGAGGCCACACAAGCACAAGAGTAGCAACAATTGTGTCTTCTACCATAATCATTTGTGATGCAGCACTAAAGGTGGTTGGCATGGGCCCACCTTCCTGGATCCTTCATTAGACAACCAGTAGGACCATAAATCCTTTCCAAGATGAGAGGGAATGTGCAGTATTTGAAATACATGAAGGTGCCTTATAGATGAACATTTAATGGAGAAGAATGTGACTAATGTTTGGCGAGAGACTCCCACATATTCTCATTGTATTCTGGTATTAGCCAGGGGCTGCTAAAGGGACTAAGTAGCCAGGGGCTGCTAAAGGGACTAAGCTACCTAACCCAGTACTGAGCAGCTTCAATAGCAACCATTTTTATATAGCTGAGGCAGGCTCCTAGCTTCTTCCTCTTCCCTTTCTGAATGCGTAGTCCGAAGCAGTGGCAGTTAAAGTCAATGTTTCATGTTATATCCTCACTCAGGTTGTAAAATAGTGCCTGCACGGGCCCTGGTTCTGATCTTATGACTACAGGAAAACCTGAAATAATTCAGCTTCTTAGAAACCAAACAGAAAAATTTTCCAAAATAAACAGTAGGTTCAACATCCAACTTTTGCAAGCTGAAAAAAAAAGAAAAAAGAGGTATAGGAGATGGGCACAATCTGTTAAGCAAGCAAATGATGAACTGGTATACACTGGAAGGAAGCAGTAGAGAAACAGGAGAAATTTCAGAAAAATGTAAAGTGGATATCAGAAGAGGAAATTCCAACACTCATCATGTCAACAAAATGTTCCAAAAATCAAATCATAATGATTACAGCAAACAATGAGTACACAATGCTGAGCTAATGGCAGACATAGCAAACATGTTAAGGTTCAGAAAATCCAAGTTAATATAAATCCTTATTCCACTAAGTTTCTAAATTAATAATTTTAACATTTAAAAGGTGTCCTTGATACTGTTTTGATTTCCAATTGCTGAGATAAAGTTTGTGGAAATAAAATGGGTCATGAGTAATATTTTCTAATAAAACTTTGTTACACAGCTTTAAGATAACATTATAAAAGAGAAATGCAATATGGTTTTACACTGTTTAACTCAAAATGTACCCATTCTGTGAAAGCACCCATGGATGAAAATATTTGCTAAATAAAACTTCTACAGACAAGAAGGAAGACAGCACAGTTTTTTTTTTTTTTTTTTAGTTTTTATCAGATTTCATATATACATTAGAGCTATGTTTCTACAAATGCTCCATCGCTGTAATATTTTATCTGGAATATTTTGATAGATGCATAACAGTTCCTGCTTGCTCATGCTTTGCATACAGTACCATCAACAGATCCAAACTCCTTCTCATGTGCCCTGGTGAGAATCTCCTTGTAAAGTGCTTCGGCATCCTTGTATTTGCCTTGCTTCAAGTAGCATGAAGCCTGAAAAAAGTAAACACATGTCACTGCACAGTCAGTGGTGCTAGACATACAGGGTGATGTGAACTTACTGTACAAAGTGATTATACCACCCTTTAGAACGGAACACTTCTGTGTGCCTTTTGAAAATTACACGCACTGCTACTGCCACCACTACATGAAGTACAGCTGAGTTTTAAGTATACTTACCATAAAAAACAGACCTTTAAGGAGAGGCCACTGTAATAGTAAACTACAGGATGTGGCTTTATCCAACTTCTTTGTCTCTTCTCCTGGCCAAAAGTTAAAAAATAGTGGCATCTTCCCTGCAAGAAACTAAAAGTACAGTTGTGTACACTTACCATAAATGTAGATGTTCGAGTGTATTCACTGTTGCAGTCATTACATTTGGGAAATCTGCTGGCAAGTTGCCCTCAGTTGGCCTGAATTCCAAAGTCTTGGATCCTGCGTCGGTTGATGTCTTCTCTTCCATGACGTCAGGTCATCAGGGGTATAAATATAGCATGCAGCCGATGCCATTTTCTTTAGTTTTTCTTGCCCCCTATGTCAGATGCCCCCAAAAAGGTAGCAATATGATATATATATATATATATATATATATATATATATATATATATATAGATATAGATATATATATAAAAATACATGCATCAATATAAAATTTACCTTCATCTACAAACAAATACACCACATAGGTTGTAGAAGATAGTGAAGGAAAGATCAACTTCAGAATGACAGGGGGATGGCGGGAGGGTAACCTGGACTGCAACAGTGAATACACTCGAACATCTACATTTATGGTAAGTGTACACAACTGAACTATGTTCTTCATGTTTCACTGTTGCAATCATTACATTTGGGTAGAATCCCAAAGCTATGGTTGGGAGGCTGGAGCTAAACAGCATTAGGTGCGGCTATAAGGCCCTGCAGCACTGCAGTGGCAAAGCCTGCCCTGGACTTAGAAGGGCAAATGGAAATGCTTTGTGAAGGTGTGAACAGAACTCCAAGTAGCAGCCTCTAGAATGTCTTTCGTTGGTACTCCTCTGAGAAAGGCTGCTGAAGTAGCTGCAGCCCCTGTGGAATGAGACCTAATGCCCTTGGGCACAGGTTTACCATGATGTAAGTAGCAGAAACGGATGCAGTGGCTTATCCACTTTGAAATTGTCTGCTTTGAAATAGCCTTTCCTTCTGATCCTGCAGCATATGACACTAGTAATTGCTCAGTTTTTCTTAGAGCTTTAGTCCTGCTCAAGTAGAATCTTAGCTGTCTGTGTACGTCCAAGGAATGCAGAATTCTCTCCCCCTTGTTCTGCGGATTAGGATAAAAAGTTGGCAGGTGAATTGTTTGGTTAAGAGCCACAATGGAAACCACCTTAGGCATAAAAGTAGGATTTGTCCTCAGAGGCACCCTGTCCGGGTAAAATATGACAAAAGGCTCTAAAGCCATGAGGGCCTGTAGCTCTGAAACTCTTCTTGCTGAAGTAATTGATAGTAGCAGAGCTATCTTCCATGATAAGAACTTTATATCAGCGGTAGCAGCTGGTTCAAATACAGGCAGGATGAGCTTTTCCAACACATAATTGAGGTCCCATGCAGGTAATGGTGATCTTCTAGGGGGGGGCTTAAATTTTTTGCTCCTCTAAGATACTGCTTTAGTAAAGGATGAGAAAAGATTGGTGGCTTTGTGTTGTAATGAGCTGAAATGGCAGAGACATGGATTTTGATTGATGAGAAAGATAGGCCTTTGTCAAGCATCTCAGTTAAGTATTGTAATATCTGAGGAATAGTTGGTTCTGCTGCATCAGTTCCTTGTGCTTGATTCCAAGCACAGAATCTCTTCCACTTGTCAGGATAAGATTTTCTAGTACTAGGCCGTCTGGCTTCCAAAATGACATCCATCACAGCTTTACTGAGAGGTGTTGTTTGTATGATTACATGATTAGCCATGCTGCCAGGTTTAGAGTCTGTAGTTGACTGTGCAGGATCTGACTGTTTTGCTGGGACAGTAGTTGTGGTCTTTGAGGCAAGGTCCATGCTGGGTATTGAGACAAGTTCCTTAGGATTGGGTACCTGTATTGGCGGGGCCAATCTGGGGCAATTAATATCATCTTTGGCTTCTCTTGTCTGACTTTTAGGAGGACCTTGGGTAGAAAAGGCAGAGGAGGAAAGGCGTAAACTGATAGATTTTTCCAACTGAAGGATAGGGCGTCCACTTTCCATGCTTGTCTGTGATAAGTCCTTGTGCAGAATCTTTTCAATTGACAATTTTGAGGCGAGGCAAATAGATCTATGCCCATGCTCCCCGATTTCTCTGTTATCATGCTGAAGACTTGTGAATTTAGTTTCCACTCGTGAGGATCCATAAGGTTTCTGCTTAAGTCGTCTGCCAGAGTGTTTTGTTTTCCTGGCAGGAATTGAGCTTGAAGATGTATTTGGTAGGTCAAAGCTGTGTCCCACAGTGCCATGGCTAATCTGCAAAGGGGGTATGAGTGTGTGCCCCCTTGCTTATATACAACATGACTGTGGTGTTGTCCGTCTTTATCAGTAGTTGTCCTGGATGAAGTAAGTCCTTGAAGGCTGTTAGGGCATTTTGAACAGCTAACATCTCTTTCTGATTGATATGTAGATGCATTTGTTTTGGTGCCCATATGCCCTGAATGCATCTTCCTGCCATGTGGGCCCCCCAGGCATAATCTGACGAGTCTGTTGTTAAGGTCTGGCTGGCAGGGGGTAGAGTGAAGGGCCGTCCCATGTTTTGGTGACATGCCTTTGCCCACCATAGAAACTCCTGTTGCAGGCAGGGAATGAGAGGAATCATTGTTTCCAGACTGTGAATGTTGACTCCATAAACTTTTTAGGTACCATTGAAGTTTCCTCATATGCAGTCTTGCATATGGAATTAGTAGGATGCAGGATACCATGAAGCCCAGAGCCTGCAGAATTTGTCTTGCAGAAGACTGGGTTTTTGTTGCCATCAGTTTGAAGTAAGTGGTCAGTTGCCTTTGTTTGCCTGGCGTAAGGTAAGCCATCTTGGCAGTTGTATTCAAGCTTGCACCCAGGAAGGTTATCTTTTGAGAGGGTACCAGTTGTGATTTCTTTTTGTTTATTGTGTACCCTAGGCATGTTGGAAGCCTTTTCACAAACGACAGCTGTCGAAGAAGAGTGTCCTTGTTCTCTGCTTGAATGAGACAGTCGTCCAAGTAAGGATATATTTGTATACTTGTTTGTCTGCAAGATGCAATTACTGGTGCCAGGCACTTTGTAAAAACCCTGGGCGCAGTAGATAAGCCAAAGGGCAGTGCAGAAAATTGGTAATGCATTAAGCCAGCCTTGAATCTGAGGTATCTTCTGCATGATTGTCTTATTGGGACATGCAGGTATGCCTCTTTTAGGCCTAATGTCACCAGCCAAGCATTCTTGCCCAGCATGGGCAGAAGCTGCTGCAAAGTCAGCATTTTGAATTTTGGAATGTCCAGGTATGTGTTCAGAATTGATAAATCCAGTATTGGCCGCCAGGCCTTGCCCTTTCTGGGTACCATGAACAGTCTTGAGTAAAAACCTTGCCCTTTTTCCTGTTCTGGTACTGGTTGAATGGCCTCCATATCCATGAGGGACATAACCTGTTTCTGTGCCTCTGCCCATTGATTTTTGGGCAGATCTGGCCAACCGTTTGCCATTGGCAGAGTGTGGAAATGGCATTTGTATCCCTGTGATACTATGTTTAGTACCCATTTGTCTTGGGTTATTAACTGCCATTTTTGAGCAAAAAGTGCTAATTTTCCCCCCTGAGGGTGCTGTCAAAAGATAAGTGCTTGGTCTAGGCAGAGGGAAGTCATTGGGACTGTTTTCTTTAGGTGTGCGCTTTCTCTTCCCCCTGATTTGGAGGTAGATGCGCCCCATTGATTTGACCTGTATGAATCCTGCGCCTGGTATCTGGAACCCTTTGGGCATCTGGATTTGCCCCTTTGTGCTCTGTCTGACACAGGAAAGGACCAATTTTTGTAGGCCAGTGTCTACTGAATCTTGGTGGCTGCACTTGTAAGAAGTCTTTAACAGTTTGCATAGACTAAGCTTTGTCTTCCATTTTCTTTAAAACCTCCTCTGCCTTAATACCAAACAGAGAATCATGCTGTAAAGGTGCATCCAGCAATTTGGCTTTAACATGATCAGGCAAATTTTGTTCCTTTAACCAGGCATGCCTCCTAACCACAGATCCAGTAACTGTGGCCCTGCAGGAGGCCTCTAAGGAATCAAAATCACATTGCAAAGTATGCTTTCCAACTTGTTCAGCTGCATGCAATAATTCCTGTAAATCTTTACTCTCTGCACATTCTGAAATCAACATAATTTTCTGTTTCAGCAATCCCATAACATGTTATTGGTACTTAAGCATATGAAATTGACAGTTTAAGGCCCTGACTGCCAAGGCTGCAGATGTATAAACCTTTTTTCCCCATCTGTCAAGTGCCCTTAAATCTCTGTCAGAGGGGGTAGGATTTTTTGCTGTTGAGGCCTTAACTCCCTTTGGACCCTGTGAAATAGTTTCAGGATCAGCAGCAAGGTTTCTAAATAAAAATTTATGTGAGTCGGGGACTCCCGTAATATCTGTCAGGCTTACTGGGAGCCGGAGGTAAGGATTCAGTGGTCAAGCTTGACTCCGAAAACACATCATCCACAATGTCTAAAACAGGGGGAATGGCTAAAGGCTTGTGCTGAGGGAGGAGAAGAAAATCCCTGAGCCTCTTTTTTGATTCTGAGAAGTCTTGACTCTCCCAGTGAAAATGCTCCCTCAAAGTATGCAAGGTTTCTCCAAATGAATAATCCTCTGGAGGAGATGCCGATGGAATAGACTCCTCAGCATCAGAATCCTCATAGGGAGGTATAGATAATTCCTGATCAGAAGAGGAATCAGAAGAAATAGAAACCTGATCTGAAGATTCATAATCAGTGTCTTGCCTAGGCCTCTTACCTGGAGGGGGATGGGTACCCCTGATCAAGGTAATAAGGTCTTCAGCCATTTTGATCATCTGTTTTTTAGGCATAGAGGCCTGTGCATGTGGCTCATGCGTCAGTTTTTTAGTTTTAGAAGTTGCTTTTGTCTTTGGTTTTGCAGCTGTCGTCGGTTTGATATATAAATGTTGAGGTCTGAATACACCCACAGACGCTGGTGCCTGCTCAGCGGCTCTGGACCCATCCGAGGGAGATACATCCATCTGTCCAATACCGTACCTTGCAGCATGCCGGACTTCACATAGGTGTCGGTAGAGGCCTGCGGCTCGAAGGTAGCGGGTATCAGGGGCTCCGAAAGCACCTCACTGAGTACCGGCGACTGGCTTAGGAGAAGCTTCGTCGTCAGTTTTGGATCTTGGCTGCCTTTCTCTGTCCTTTTCCTTGTGTTTTTTATGTACTCCGGTAGTTGGATTGCTATCCGACGACATTTCTGGGTAGTTAAATCTGTTTCCAAAATACTTTGATGCAAAAATATACCGACACTTAATAGCGTGTTGGTTAAATCTAGCACAAAACCGACAGCCAGGCACGTTGTGATCAGGGCCTAGGCAAGGAATACAGTATAAATGGAATTCCTTATGAGGTATTTGCTTCCCACAAGTAATGCAATTATTAACTTTTTCTGACATCGGTAAAAAAGCAAGAAAAAAGATTCCCCAATGGGGTACTTAGTTTTCGTGAAGACTTCGGTTCTGAAACTCAAACTCGAATATTTCAGTAGTCGGCCGACCGGCACTTGCGAAATGCTTCTGCTTCGGGCAACACGGCAAGAAAGACTAAAGAAAATGGTGTCGGCTGCATGCTTTATACCCCTGATGACCTGATGTCATGGAAGAGAAGACAGCAACCGACGCAGCACCCAAGACTTTGGAATTCAGGCCAACTGAGGGCAACCTGCCAGCAGATTACCCAAATGTAATGACTGCAACAGTGAAACACTAAGAACATCAAGGTTTCATGTTGCTTATGTACATGATGTAGGGAGTTGCAATGCATCCATACATAGTTCATAGCTTGTATCATTTCACGTTCTCTTCAAGTTTCTGAGAAAATACTTCCCAAACAAGAGAAAGGTTGCTATGAGTAAATAGCCCTCCCTATGTTTCAGCAGTTAAAGCACATATATACACACAACCCAAACAATTAAAACAAATAATTTGATAAATGGCATAGAGATGTGGTCATCAGAAGTTTAGTTATTACACTGAAAACGTATACATATTTATACACATATACACATACAATAAACTTGCAGAAAGTTTAAAACCATGCTTCAAGAACACATTGGTAATATTAAGAACAAATGTTTGACAACCTTGTAGCTAAACATGTTTGGGAAACACACCAATGAAAATTCAGAGATTCAAGCTACTGTTTAGAACAGATTTGAGTCTAAAGAGGAAACGTGATCTACAACAACTACTTTTATACAAAGACATTTTTTTATTCTGAAATGCTGTACCCTTATCCCTAAGGAGTTAAATCAAGAATGCTCATGGAACAGTATTCTGTTACAATTTGATTCCTTACCTTTACTGGTTGGCTTTTCGTTGACTAATCTGCATCTACGTAGGCTTTTTCTATTTATACTTTCAGAGCTCACTGAAGGCATTCCAAGTGGTAATACTCTTCAAAGTTCTTGTTTCTGAACTGACTGACATATTTTATGTTATAATGTTTAAACAGGCTAAAAAAACTTTGGCTGTGCTTGAAGTCTTTATTGTACTGTACTGAAACTTTTATGCATCTACTTCAGGCACCTTCATTCTTGACTATATCTACAGAAAAGCAAAGCAAACCATCTCACCAGATACGTACAGTAACTAAAGAGCCATCTATAAGGCAGAGAAATGTGTATGGTAACTAAGGTAAAAACAATAAAAGAATATAAAAAAGACATATACAGTTGTATCAATTATCTAGTAGGTACTATATAAAGGGTAAGATTTGGTAATAACTTGTATTAACAATATTGCAATAACAATGTGAAAATTTATACTTGTGAAAAATCTTAAATGAAATATTTATAGTGGCTTGAAATTATGGAATATACTAACCATCTAACCATAATCCATTAAAGAAAAAAATGGCCATAATTAAATACTAACAATGTTCAGGACTTCATCCACTATTTACATACAAAAGGATTAACAACATCAAATTGATATTTAAACAAAGTATTTTACCAGGAACTTGAAAGGACTGTACTGTAGCCCCTTTTAAGTAAGGTAGATGTGAACAGAGCAGGGTCATTAATAATGCCTCAAATGTCCACATCAATGCACAAAATGTCACGATTAGTGCTAAAGACAGATATGACTGTCAGACAAAAGGGGTAGTGTATCGTGCAATGCGTGAGTCGTGTTCATGCTTCTACATTGGGAAAACTTAGGAAGCTGAAGCGAAGAATTTACAAACACAACCTTGCAGTTAAACACAAAGATGCCAATAATGCATTAGCAAAACATGTAGTAAGTTGTGCTTCATTTAAGAAATTCAGCTTCTTTGTTTTGGACGCCATCAGTAAGTCTGAGTTTACAGAGGACTACAAGGTGCGGCTAGAATGCTGCAAATCTGTATGGTAAATAAAACTGAATGCTAACAAGCACCCAGGCCTCAATGACAGCATCAACATCAACTGCTTTTCATTAGCAAAAAACCTTTAATGAACTTGATTTTTGGGTCTTTCGCCTAACAGATCTTTTATTTTATTTAAAGCTTTAGTACTTCCGAAGTTTTAACATGTTTTGATTGTTTTATATTTTGAATTTACTCATGTCATTCATTCTTACAGTTTTTAAACTGGCAGGTAGTTTATCGTGTTAGATTCTGAAGAAATTCTGCTTTAAAGTTATTAAAGAACAAAAGTACTAAATCTAACCTACTGGGTGTTTCTCTCCTAATTAGCGCATTGTGGAATGTGTTTTTTGGGTTTGGACTTTTGGTGTGCTACACTGTTTTCTCATTTTTAAACACTAACAATCTCATGAACTCAGAAGTCCCTCTCTGGACCAATTAACTACTTATCTTCCCCCTTTTCCCATTTTCTACATGAAGTCAGGGTGTCACATCAGCTACCGCCATCTCTCTTGATTTAGTGCCACTCTCCTAACTTCTTTCACAGTCATGCCAGACTGTTGCGGATCTTCTCTCACACAAATCAACCACCACTACCTCTTTGCTGGATGTCCTTGTTTTCTCTTGCCTTCTTCCTGTTTCTACCAAAGCTTCACCAAATCATCTTCTGCTTTCTTGCATGTGACCGAACCACCACTGTAGTCTGTTCTTTGACCTTTTATGAAATTTGAGTTACTCTGGCTACTGCTCAGATGTCAACATCTTTGTCTGTTCCACAGTCTGTATCTTAACACCCATATTAGGTACTTCACCTCTATCACTCTAGCTTCCCTCAACTATTTTGTCTTCACAGCAAATATTTCTGTACAGTGCAGAAGTACTGGTCTCACCACTACTTCATGCACCTTACTTTTCAACTTCTTCGCTTTTTTTTTTTTGGTCACAGACTACCCCTGACACACTGTGCCACTTGGGCACAGACCCTCATATTACAGCTTTGTCCTCCTTATTTGTACTTCCCTTTCCTTCAATCATCCCTACTAGATAACTGAAGCTGTTAAACTGCTCTGTTATTTTCCCTCCTATCTCAGTTTTCAGCTTTGTCTGATTCCCCCATTTACTGCAATTTGAACTGTCTTGTCTGTGATCAGTTTCATCCTATATGTCTTCAGTTTTGCATTACATTCTCCATCATTGCTAAAGCTCTGTTCAGAGTCTGCTTGGAATGTCACATCACCTGCATGCAGCAGCTTATGTCACCTCATCTGCATGCAGCAGCCTATGTCACCTCATCTGCATGCAGCAGCTTAAGTCACATCATCTGCATTCAGCAGCTTATGCCACATCATCTGCATTCAGCAGTTTATGCCACATCATCTGCATGCAGCAGCTTACGTCACCTCAACTGCATGCAGCAGCGTACGTCACCTTCACTGCATGCAGCAGCTTACGTCACCTCAACTGCATGCAGCAGCTTACGTCATCTCGTCGGCATTCAGCAGCTTATGTCACCTCATCGGCATTCAGCAGCTTATGTCACCTCATCAGCATTCAGCAGCTTATGTCACCTCATCGGCATTCAGCAGCTTATGTCACCTCATCTGCATGCAGCAGCTTATTTCACCTCATCTGCATACAGCAGCTTATGTCACCTCATCTGCATACAGCAGCTTATGTCATGTCACATCATCTGCATACAGCAGCTTATGTCATGTCACATCATCTGCATACAGCAGCTCGTTGTGTCACATCATCTGCATACAGCAGCTTATGTCACATCATCTGCATACAGCAGCTTATGTCACATTATCTGCATGCAGCAACTTTGTTGCTCTGAACCCTCCATCCTGTTTATTAATAGACCATCCTCAGTATGAAAAGCAGTGGGCTCAGAATGAAAAGCAGTGGGCTCAGAGCTGACCCCTGATGCACATCCATTCTCACTGGGAAATCCCTCTGTCAATCCAAACACATTCATACTTGTGTTACTGGGTCCTTGTACATAGCCTGCACTAATTCCACCAATGTTTCTGGGACTTAAAACAATCTCAGGATTGCTCACATCCGCTTTCTTGGGACCTCTCCATATAACAAACAAGTTTAAGAATGCCCAATGGGAATCTCTCCTCACTGTAGCTTCTTCTCTGCTATCTGTCTCACTGGCAACAATGGGTTGGTTGTGCTGTATCCTGATCCAAATCCTAACTCTAAATCTCCCATCTTATTTTCTATTACTTTTCATATTCATTTATCAATTATTCTCCAGCACTTTTATGCAGTGTGACAGGAGTATGATACTGCTATACTGCCCACAGTTGTGAATATCCCCTTTGTTTGTACATACTTGCATTAGAATGCTTACTATTCAGTCATCTAGGATAGGTTTTTCTATCCATACTGCTATGCGTTCTCTCAGGAGCCATTTCTCCCCAACTCACCCAACATCTTGGTCGTATATACGATGATCTCATCCTAGTCTGCTGCTTTCCCTAACAATTTTCTTTAATGCTTAAGGGCAATAGAATATTAATGCTTAAATGCAGTCCCTCTCAGGGCTAGTTTAACCTCTTAATGGAAATAAAATAGCACTCCATAAATGCAACCCCCCCCAGGGTCAGTTCAACTGCTTAACAGCAAATAAAACATTATTTTATATTTAATTAGGGCAATAACAAATAAACAAGCCTTTTAACTGTATACTACTGGAAAATAAATTTAGAAAAGTGTCCATGTTAGGTAGGCAGTGTTAATATAAGTGAATTTTTGTACTGTGCTTATGATCCACAGCTAAGCAGGATCATATGACAAGTATGCCAACGGCAGACGTATTTAAAAATGCATGTTTCCAAAAATAAGGTTAAAGGAAAACAACTGCTTAAGAAGATTCCTTTAATTGTTGAAGTAAACAAATATATAGGAAGTCAAATGCGTCCTGTCCAGGAAAAGGGAGATGACCTCCCTTTGAAGATCTAGTGTTATGATAAGCATACATAAGCAGAACATTGCTATCTTCATAAGGTAAAAACAATACTTAACAATGTTGTTGTTTTTCTTTTGGCTTTTCCCGGTTAGGGGTCGCCACAGTGGAACTCCGGTCTGCTAATGATTGGTAGTAGATTTTTTACGATGCCAGCTCGACGCCCAACCTTCAACGAAGGCACGCCCATTAAAAATTCAGGTAGAATCCTAACAAGGAAGCAGCTATCTCTGTCTTGGAAGTATAGCAACACACACACACACACACACACACATACATGTAAAACTTCACATGCAGCCTGCTACAACAGTGGAACAAATTTATATTAACATCTTAAAGAAATATTGTAACTACTGCAAATAACTGAGAAAGAATGCACATTATGATAATTATGACACTCAGTAACACTAACTTGAACATCTACAAACAAAATTCTTACAGAATTTGAAATCTGTCCGTCATAAAGTACAGTTTTGTACCTACCATAAATGTAGATGTTCGAAGATCCACATTGCCGCAGTCCTAACACTTGGGGTAGTCCGCTGTCCCAGTCGGCCCGAATACCAAAGTATAAGGCTGACGTCGGTCAAGGCGCATTTGTCTGACATCAGGACGTCAGGGTACAAATGCGCATGACCGACGTCATATCCTCAGTCTTTTCTTGCCCCAGATGTCAGAAGACCCTAAAAAGATAAGGCCAGAACCAAAAAACACCAAACACTCCTGTACCTAATATATATACAATATATACAAATTTACAAAAATAGAACCCCACCCACACAACCACCCCTAAACACAGAGGGGAAGGAGGGAGGGTACATTGCACTGCAGCAATGTGGATCTTCGAACATCTACATTTATGGTAGGTACAAAACTGTACTATGTTCTTCATCCCACATTGCTGCAGTCCTAACACTTGGGTAGAATCCCAAAGCAGAGGTAAGGGAGGATGGCTAAACTACAACGAAGCAGGAGCTGCCAAAATGCCCTGCAACACAGCAGTGGCAAAACCAGCCCTGGATTTAGAATAGAGAGGAAGGTGGTAATGTTTGGAGAAAGTATGCACTGAACTCCAAGTAGCTGCCTCCAAAATATCCTTAGTTGCCACCCCCCTTAGAAATGCTGTTGAAGTGGCAGTAGCCCTAGTGGAATGAGGCCTAATCCCAGCTGGAATCTCCTTGCCATGATGGGAATAACAGAATGCAATGCAAAACCCAATCCACTTAGATATAGTTTGTTTTGACACAGGCTTGCCCTGAGAACTCAAAGCAAAAGAAACAAACAACTGCTGAGACTGCCTAAAATCCCTAGTCCTGCTTAAATAATAACGCAACTGCCTGTGTACATCTAAAGTGTGCAAAATCTTTTCCCCCCTATTTTGGGGATTTGCATAAAAAGTAGGCAAATGAATAGTTTGGTTTAAAGCCACACTAGAAACCACCTTAGGCATAAAGGAAGGATTAGTACGTAATGATACCCTATCCTTATGGAAAATCAAAAAGGCTCAACCGCCATAAGGGCCTGCAATTCAGAAACCCTTCTTGCAGAAGTAATGGTCAACAAAAATGCAGTCTTCCATGACAAGTATTTCAATTCAGCAGTAGCCGCAGGCTCAAAAGGTTGTAGAGTAAGTTTCTCCAACACAAAATTGAGATCCCAAGCAGGAGTAGGAGCTCTACGTGGGGTCTTATATTCTTTGCCCCTCTAAGAAATTGCTTGAACAAAGGATGAGAAAACAATGGTGGGTCACAATCACAGTGAGCTGAAATTGCTGCAGCATGAATCTTAATGGAAGAGAAAGACAAACCTTTGTCCAATAACTCAGTAAGATATTGAAGAGCCACACTCAAATTAGGCTCAGAAACATCCAAATCCTTTGCTGCACTCCAAAATAAAAATCTCTTCCATTTTTCTGCATACACTTTACGTGTACTAGGTCTTCTGGCTTCCATAATCACATTCAAAACTTGTTGAGGAAGTTGAGACCTGTTGTGGTTCAAAACAGAATATGCCAGGCTGTTAGATGAAGAGAGTGAAGCTTGACATTGAGTAGATGACCGTCCCTCTGAGACAAAAGGTGTGGAATTAAAGGTAAAGGCCATGGAGGCTTCCTTACCAGATTCCTCAGTAATGGGTACCAGTGTTGCCGAGGCCAATCTGGAGCTATCAAAATCATCCTTGGCTTGTCTTGTCTGACCTTTAGGAGTACCTTTAGGAGGAGAGGCAGAGGTGGAAAGGCATACACATGAAGATTTTCCCAACTGAACGAGAGCATCCACTTTCCAAGCTGTGTGATGAAACCTTTTCGTGCAAAACTTTGGCAGCTGGTGGTTTAGTGGAGAAGCGAACAGATCTATGTCTGGAGTTCCCCATGACACTGTCAATTTTCGAAATACATGAAGATCCAGTTTCCACTCGTGGGGATCCATGATTTGCCTGCTTAACACATCTGCTAAGGAGTTCTGTGCTCCTGGCAAAAACCTTGCCTGAAGATTTAGCTGCAAGCTGAGCAGTCTCCCACAAAATCATTGCTTGCCTGCATAGAGGATAAGAATGTGTTCCCCCTTGCTTGTTGATGTACCACATGACAGTAGTGTTGTCTGTTAGAATCAACACCTGCCCTGGAAGAAGTAACTCCTTGAAAGCCATTAATGCAAACTGGACTGCTAACATCTCCTTCATGTTGATATGTAGATGCTGTAGTCTGGCAGGCCACTTGTCTTGTATCCACTTTCCATTCAGATGAGCTCCCCAAGCTATGTCTGAGGCATCTGTCGTTAGAATCTGACTCGCCTCTGGCCGGGTCACAGAGAGCCCCTTGTTTAGGTGACATTCCTGAGCCCACCACAAAAATTCCTTTTGAATGCAAGGTATTATTGGAATGACAGTGTCCAAATCCTGACAGTGCTGTGTCCATACATTTTTTAGATACCATTGCAGCTTCCTCATACGCAGTTTGGCATTGGGAAGCACCAGAATACAAGATGCCATGAACCCTAAGGCTTGAAGGACTGTCCTTGCAGTCAGCCCGGACTGAAGAGATAGTTGATGAAAGTAAAGGGAAAGATTCTTTTGTTTGTCCGGGGTTAAAAAGGCCATCTGGGCTGCTGTATTCAGTCTCACACCCAGAAAGCACATGTCTTGAGAGGGTACTAGACTGGACTTTATTTCGTTCACAGAATACCCCAGGCATCTTAGCACTGCTATCACATATTCCAGATGCTGAAGAAGCTCGTCCTTTTCTTGAGCCAGAATCAGACAGTCGTCCAAGTAAGGATAGATTTGTATTCCTTTTAGCCTGAAGAAAGCTATGACTGGAGCCAGAACTTTTGTGAATACTCTGGGCAGTAGATAAGCCAAAGGGCAATGCAGAGAACTGATAATGGGAATTCCCAGCTCGAAACGCAGATACTTCCTGCAACTGAGTCTGATAGGCACATGAAGGTAAGCCTCCTTGAGATCTAAAGTTACCATCCAGTGATCTTTGCCCAGCAGAGGTAAAAGCTGTTGTAACGTTAACATTTTGAACTTGGGAATGTCCAGATAAGTGTTGAGGATAGACAAATCCAAAATTGGTCTCCACGTGTTCCCCTTTTGGTACTAGGAACAGGCGAGAATAAAATCCTAGGCCCCTTTCTGGCACAGGAACCGCTGAATGGCCCCTATCTGGAGTAACAGAGAAATTTGCTTGTGAGCCTCTTTTCTTTGTATAGGAGGAATGTCTGGCATGCCTTTGAAAGGAGGCAAGGTATGGAAATAAAACCTGTAACTGTGGTGAACGATATCCAATACCCATCTGTCTTGGGTAATAACACTCCAATTTTCTTTGAAAAGTGCCAGCCTTCCTCCCAAAGGTGCTGCCAGACGAGAAGGCTCTGGCAGCTGAAAAGGCAGGTCATTGGGTCTGCTTACGAAAGGACTGACCCCTGCCCTCACCAGAAGACTGGGCAGGTGAACTCCTGTTCTAGGCCTAAAAGAACCTTGAGCTCTGCCCCTACCACGTCTAGATCTACCCCTAGACTGAGAATCATAAGAAGGATATGTCCACTCCTTAGTAGGCCAATTTCTACTAAACTTCGGAGGCTGAACCTGCAAAAATCTTTAACAGTCTGCATAGACTTAGCCTTGTCCTCCATTTTCTTTAAAACTGCTTCCACAGGCGAACCAAATAACACATCAGATTGTAAAGGAGCATCTAAAATCCTTGTCTTTACATGCTCAGCTAAATTCTGATCCCTCAGCCAGGTGTGCCTGCGAAGAACAGAACCAGTGGCTGCCACCCTCGAAGAGGCCTGTACAGCATCAAAACCACATTGCAAGGAATGCTTACCCACCTGTTCAGAAACATGAACTAAATCCTGCAACTCTTTACACTCAATACCTTCCGCCAGAGCATCTACCTTAGACTTCAATTGTGTAAGGAGATAATTTTGGTATTTCAACATGTGAAACTGGCAATTCAAAGCCCTCATGGCTAAAGTGGAAGAAGTATACACCTTCTTTCCCCATCTATCCAAAGCCCTAGCCTCTTTATCAGAAGGAACAGGATTTTTAACAACAGAAGCCTTAACACCTTTAGGGCCCTGAGAAACAGTTTCTGGGTCTGCCCTAGGACTCTTAAAAAGATACTTATGAGCTTCAGGCACCCTATAATACCTATCCGGTTTAACTGGGGCAGGAGGCAAAGAATCAGGGTTCAGGGAAGCCTCTGCAAAAACATCTTCTACCACATCCAGAACAGGAGGTATAGCCAAAGGCCTATGCTGGGGTAGAAACAAAAATACACTAAGCCTTTTCCTGGAATCAGAGAAATCTTGACCTTCCCATTTAAAATGCTCCCTCATGGAATGAAGAGTCTCTGAAAAAGAAAAATCCTCAGGAGGAGAAGCCGAAGGAGTAGAATCATCTACATCAGAATCAGAATAAGGAGGATACTCCTGCAAGTCTTCAGCCGAAGACTCAGAAGCCTCCGAACACTGCTCAAACTCTCAAGCTCAGGTTCCACCCTGGGCCTCTTATCAGGGGGGGGCATAGAACCTCTAATCATAGTAATCAAATCTTCTGCCATTTTAAGCATATGTTTCTTAGGCAGAGACCCTGAAGAACTAGGGGAGACCCCCACTGAAGTTAACCCTGGCCTGCCTCTAGAAGAAGCCTTGGAAACAGAAGGGGAGGGCCTAACCACCTTAGGAAGGGAGGGGAGAACAGCTACCTGAGAAGCCCCTTCAGCCTGGCCTACCTCCTGAGAGGACACATCTTGTAACAGTAAAGTCTCTCCCTGAGAATCCAAAGGAACTTCTGGTAGAACCACCGGCTCCACCGAGCCCTCTAAAGAACCGACGTCCGGGACAGACGGTTCTTCCAACCTAGGCTTTGCTGCTTTGTCCTTGCGCTTTTTAGACGAAGCGGGCGTCGGAGCATCCAACGGCATGTTGTAATTACAACGCTTCCCAAAAACTAACCTGGCACAATCTAATCTTCTCTTAATAGTGCGTTTGTTAAATCTAGCACAAGAGCGACAGCCAACAACGTCGTGCTCAGGCCCTAAGCAAGGTATACACAAGGTATGGTAATCCCTATGAGGTATCTGTTTCCCACAAGAAATACAGTTATTCACTTTTTCTGACATCCGGTTAAATACTGAGGCAAGAAAAAACCAAAATATTCCCCAACGGGGTACTTAGCCAACTTTGATTCGGTCTGAAACTCCGACTTCAGAAAATTTCAGAACGCCAACCTGCACTCGCAATACTGCTTCTGCATCGGACCATGCGGCAAAAAAGACTGAGGATATGACGTCGGTCATGCGCATTTGTACCCTGATGTCCTGATGTCAGACAAATGCGCCTTGACCGACGTCAGCCTTATACTTTGGTATTCGGGCCGACTGGGACAGCGGACTACCCCAAGTGTTAGGACTGCAGCAATGTGGGATGAAGAACATCTAAAATATATGTGCAAAGGTAATGAAGTGTGACTGTACCTTGCTTAAACCAATGTACACAAATACCGTTCAAGAATTTAAAATCTTCATATTAGTCTGCAATGATGACAAAGTAAAAGGATATCCACACTTTATAAAAGAAAAAGAAAAAATCTACAGCTTTTGCCTTCAATATCTTAAGGCAAAGTAGTGATCTTGCCTAAGTTGCATCATAAAAATTCAAACTCTAAAAGAAAGCACAGTTTAACATACAAAGCAATGTCTCTGCAAAATGCATAAAACATGCATACACAAATTTGTACCATGGGCAAGTATGCCCTTGAAGGTGCATCAGCAATATTTTACTTAAATACATGTGTAAGTACATGAACTGTGAATATTAAATAACACAAAATTATGACACTGACCTGCTTTCCCTTAGAAAAAGGAAAAAAAAAAGACTATAATCCTGGTATGTAACAAACATGTTCCTTACTTTGAAAAACTGTAAGGAAATTAATGACACCATCCGGAATTATACAATAAGCTTCCTCAGCCTGCAGCTCATAAACACAGAAAAACAGTAAAAGCTTTCTCAAGACAGATAATTAAAATACAGTTCTTTATCATTTCTAAAGAATCACTACAAAAGTGAAGAGACTGCATACAAAACTAAACTAAAACACAGTTCTTTACAACTTCTAAAAAATAATGAAGGAGAAGAGTGGGTTAAAATCTTTGAAAAAAGATCAGGTTTATGTTGCATGCCAGTTTTTAGGTATAGAAATATTGGCAGATACCCTGTTAATGACATATAAAATGCTACCACTCTTGTTGTCTTCTTGTTATCTTTTGAGCAGTGGTTAAACTGAGCAGTGGTTAAACTGAGCAGTGGTTAAAAGACACAGACTTTCATGTTTAGAGGAAGCAGATTTTTGGACAGAATACACCTGCAGAGGACTCTAAAACTAAAGAGAAGGACAATTTCTTTGGAATGGTAGAAGGATTAGAAGATATTCCTCATCCTGATTCTTAGTAAACTTTCTTTGTCAATAGGCATATTTTTATGTCAGAATGTCAGTGATTACAAATGCTAAACCTTCGGGACAACCTGCTCGACTTTAGAGGTTGGCACATTTTCTTTCTTTTTTTTTTTACACTCTCAAAGATTCAAAAAGAACTCTTGTGCTAGAGGCAAGGGTTGCACCAAAAAGGCCTTTTTTCCATAATGAGGTAGGCATCAGCCACAATGAGCAAAGACCACATAACCAGCTAATCTACACACCACGGAAAGTACAGTTGTATACACTTACCATAAATGTAGATGTTTGAGTGTCTTCACTTTTGTAGTCGTCACATTTTGATTATCCCTGCTGGGGGAGCCCTCGGCCAGCCTGAATACCAGAGACTTGGTATTTCTGCATCGGTTGATGTCGCTTGAAAACGGACGTCAGGTCGTCAGGAGTGTAAAGGAAGGCAGCCGATGCCATTACATCAGTTTTTCTTGCCCTAACCGGTCTGGAGCCCCCAAAGTAGGAGGCCAGGCTCTGGTGGCAGGACCCCACCAGTGGAAAAAATACCAATATGTCACTTCTAAGAAAAGGAGAACAACAAGGAAGAAAGGTAACAAAAAGAAAAAGGGGGAAGGAGGGAGGGAAAAGTACAGTTTTGTACCTACCATAAATGTAGATGTTCGAAGATCCACATTGCTGCAGTCCTTACATATGGGTAGTCCGCTGTCCTCGGTCGGCCCGAATACCAAAGTATTAGGCTGACGTCGGTCATGGGCGCTCAGATCTGACATCAGAGCGTCAGGGTATAAAAGCGCATGACCGACGTCATATCCTCAGTCTTTTCTTGCCCCAGATGTCAGAAGGCCCTAAAAAGAAAGGCCACAGCCCAAAAACAGGATACCTCCCAAAAACATGCCCAACAACAACCATCACCCAAACCATATAACCATGCCAAACTACAGAGGGAAGGAGGAGGGTATTGACTGCAGCAATGTGGATCTTCGAACATCTACATTTATGGTAGGTACAAAACTGTACTATGTTCTTCATCTCACATTGCTGCAGTCCTTACATATGGGTAGAATCCCAAAGCAGAGGTAAAGGGAGGATGGCAAAATCATAAAGCATTAGGGGCTGCTAAAATGCCCTGTAATATAGCAGTGGCAAATCCAGCCCTAGACTTAGAATAAAGAGGAAGGTGGTAATGCTTGGAAAAAGTATGTACTGAACTCCAAGTGGCTGCTTCCAAAATATCTTTGTAGCTACCCCTTAGAAAGGCAGTAGAAGTGGCAGTAGCTCTAGTGGAATGAGGTCTGATTCCAGCCGGAATCTCCTTACCATGATGGGAATAACAGAAAGAAATACAAAACCCAATCCATTTAGAAATAGTTTGTTTTGAAACAGGTTTTCCCTGAGAACCCAAAGCAAAAGAAACAAACAACTGCTGAGACTGCCTGAACCCCTTGGTTCTGCTCAAATAATAACGTAACTGCCTGTGAATATCCAAAGTATGCAAAATCTTCTCCCTTTATTTTGGGGTTTGCATAAAAAGTAGGCAAATGAATAGTTTGGTTCAAGGCCACACTAGAAACCACTTTAGGCATAAAGGAAGGATTAGTACGCAAAGATACCCTATCCTTATGAAAAATCAGGAAAGGTTCCACTGCCATAAGGGCCTGTAATTCAGAAACCCTTCTTGCAGAGGTAATGGCCAACAAAAAGCAGTCTTCCATGATAAATACTTTAACTCGGCAGTAGCTGCAGGCTCAAAAGGTTGTAGAGTAAGCTTTTCCAACACAAAATTGAGATCCCAAGCAGGAGTAGGAGCTCTACGTGGGGGTCTTATGTTCTTTGCCCCTCTAAGAAATTGCTTAAACAAAGGATGGGAAAATAAAGGAGGGTCACAGTCATAGTGAGCAGAAATGGCTGCAGCATGAACCTTTATCGAGGAGAAAGACAAACCCTTGTCCAATAACTCAGTAAGATATTGAAGAGAAACACTTAAATCAGGCTTGGAAACATCAAAGTCCTTCGCTTTGCTCCAAAGAAAAAATCTCCTCCATTTATCAGCATAAACTTTCCTTGTACTAGGCCTTCTGGCCTCCAAAATAACATCCAAAACTTGTTGTGGAAGCTGAGACCCTCCAGGGTCTAAAACAGAATATGCCAGGCTGTGAGATGCAGAGACTGAATCTTGACATTGAGGAAGTGATTGCCCTCCTGAGACAAAAGATGCGGAATCAAAGGCAGAGGCCATGGAGGCTCCCGTACCAAACTCCTCAGTAATGGGTACCAGTGCTGTCGAGGCCAATATGGCGCTATCAGAATCATGGATGGCTTGTCTATTCTGGCCTTCAGGAGTACCTTGGGAATGAGAGGCAGAGGTGGAAAGGCATAGACATGAAGATTGCTCCAACTGAATGATAGAGCATCCACCTTCCAAGCTGTGGGATGAAACATTTTTGTGCAAAACTTTGGCAACTGGTAATTTAGTGGAGAAGCGAACAGATCTATGTCTGGAGTCCCCCATAACACTGTCAACCTTTGAAACACATGAGGATCCAGTTTCCACTCGTGAGGATCCACAATTTGTCTGCTCAACACATCCGCTAAGGAGTTCTGTGCTCCTGGTAGAAACATTGCCTGAAGATTGAGGTGTAAACTGAGAGCAGTCTCTCACAAAATCATCGCTTGCCTGCAAAGAGGGTACGAATGGGTTCCCCCTTGCTTGTTGATGTACCACATGACAGTAGTGTTGTCTGTTTGAATCAACACCTGTCCTGGGTGAAGTAAATCCTTGAAAGCCATCAATGCAAATTGGACTGCTAACATCTCCTTCAAGTTGATATGCAAATGTTGAAGTCTGACAGGCCACCTGTCTTGCACCCATTTTCCATTGAGGTGTGCTCCCCAAGCCTTGTTCGAGGCATCTGTCGTTAGAATCTGACTCACCTCTGGTCGGGTCACAGAGAGTCCCTTGTTTAGGTGACATTCCTGAGCCCACCACAAAAATTCTTTCTGAATGCAAGGTATTATCTGAATGACAGTGTCTAGATCTTGGCAGTGTTGTGTCCATACATTTTTGAGATACCATTGAAGCTTCCTCATATGAAGTTTGGCATTGGGAAGCACCAGAATACAAGATGCCATGAACCCCAAGGCTTGAAGGACTGTCCTTGCAGTCAGCCTGGACTGTAGAGACATTTGAAGGAAATAAAGAGAAAGGCTTCTTTGTTTGTCCGGGGTCAAAAAGGCCATCTGGGAAGCTGTATTCAGTCTCACACCCAGAAAGCACCTGTCCTGAGAGGGTACTAGACTGGACTTTGTTTCGTTCACAGAATACCCTAGGCATCTTAACACTACCATCACATACTGTAGATGATGCAGAAGTTCGTCTTTGTGTTGTGCAATAATCAGGCAATCGTCCAAATAAGGATAAATCTGTATTCCTCTTAACCTGAAAAAGGCTATCACTGGAGCCAGAACCTTTGTGAACACTCTGGGCGCAGTAGATAAGCCAAAGGGCAATGCAGAGAACTGATAATGTAAATTTCCAGTCCGAAAACGCAGGTAACTCCTGCAACTGGGCCTGATAGGAACATGAAGATAAGCCTCTTTGAGATCCAGAGTTACCATCCAGTGATCTTTTCCCAACAGAGGTAAAAGCTGTTGTAACGTCAGCATTTTGAACTTTGGAATGTCCAGATAAGTGTTGAGGATGGATAAATCCAAATTTGGTCTCCACGTGTTCCCTTTCTTTGGTACTAGAAACAGGCGAGAATAAAATCCTAGTCCCACTTCTGACAGAGGAACTGGCTGTATAGCTCCTATTTGAAGAAGTAAAGAAATCTGCTTGTGAGCCTCTATCCTTTGCCGAGGAGGAACGTCTGGCATGCCTTTGAAAGGAGGCAATGTATGGAAATAGAACTTGTAGCCTCGGTTTATAATGTCCAATACCCATTTGTCCTGGGTGACTAAAAGCCAGTTTTGCTTGAAGAGTGCTAACTTTCCTCCCAAAGGAGCTGCCAGGGGAGAAGAATCTGGCAGCTGAAAATGCAGGTCATTGGGCCTGTTTACGAAAGGACTGGCCCCTGCCCTCACCTGCAGATTGTGCAGGTGAACTCCAAGTTCTAGGCCTGAATGTACTGTGAGCTCTGCCCCTGCCACGTCTAGATCTACCCCTAGACTGAGAATCAGAAGAAGGGTAGGTCCACCCCTTAGTAGGCCAATTTCTACTAAACTTCGGAGGTTGCACCTGCAAAAAATCTTTAACAGTCTGCATGGACTTAGCTTTGTCTTCCATTTTCTTCAAAACCGACTCCACAGGGGGACCAAACAAAACTTCAGACTGTAAAGGGGCATCCAGAATTCTAGTTTTAACATGCTCGGACAAATTCTGATCCTTAAGCCAGGCGTGCCTACGAAGAACTGAACCAGTAGCCGCCACCCTAGAAGAGGCCTGTACAGCATCAAAACCACACTGCAAAGAATGCTTACCCACCTGTTCAGAGACATGAACTAAATCCTGCAATTCTTTACACTCTATGCCCTCTGCCAAAGCATCCACTTTAGATTTTAGCTGAGAAAGGAGGAAATTCTGATATTTCAACATATGAAACTGGCAATTTAAAGCCCTCATTGCTAAAGTAGAAGAGGTATACACCTTCTTACCCCATCTATCCAAAGCTCTAGATTCCTTATCTAGAGGAACCAGATTCTTTACAACAGAAGCCCTAACACCCTTAGGCCCCTGACTAATCGTTTCTGGGTCTGCCCTAGGACTCTTATACAGATATTTATGAGCCTCAGGCACCCTGTAATACCTGTCCGGTTTAACTGGCGCAGGAGGCAAAGAATCTGGATTAAGGGAAGCCTCCGAGAAAACATCTTGAACAACATCCAAAACAGGAGGTATAGCCAAGGGTCTATGCTGTGGTAAAAACAAGAACTCCCTAAGCCTCTTCCGTGAATCAGAGAAATCCTGTCCTTCCCACTTAAAATGCTCCCTCATGGAATGCAGAGTTTCTGAAAATGAAAAATCCTCTGGAGGAGAAGCAGAAGGAGTGGAATCCTCTGCATCAGAATCCGAATAAGGGGGAAAATCTTGAATATCTTCAGCAGAAGAGTCTGAGTCATCTGAGGCCTGATCCAAACTTTCCAACTCTGGCTCCACCCTGGGCCTCTTATCAGGAGGGGGCATAGAACCTCTAATTAAAGTAATCAAATCCTCTGCCATTTTAAGCATGTGCTTTTTAGGCACAGACCCTGAAGTACCTGGAGGGACACCAGAGGAAGGCAAAACAGACCTGCCCTTAGAAGAAGCCTTAGAAATAGTAGCAGAAGGCCTAACCACCTTAGGCATAGAAGGGAGAACAGTAACCTGAGAGGCCCCTTCAGCTTGACCTGACTCCTGTGAGGCCACATCCTGCAAAATCAAAGTTTCCCCCTGAGACTCAACAGAAACTTCAGCCAGATCCACCTGCTCCACTGTAGTTTCTGCAGGACCGGCGTCCGAAACGGACGAATCAACCTGTCTAGGTTTCAAGGATTTGTCTTTGCGCTTCTTCGTGGAAGCGGCCGGAGGATCCGACGGCATATTATAATTACACCGCTTACCAAAGACTAACCTAGCACAATCTAACCTTCTTTTTATAGTGCGCTTATTAAACCTAGCACAAAACCGACACCCGACTACGTCGTGGTCCGGTCCCAAACAAGGAATGCAAAGAGAGTGATAATCCCTATGCGGTATCTGTTTCCCACAAGAAATACAATTATTCACTTTTTCTGACATCCGGAATTAACTGAGGCAAGAAAAAAAACAAAAATATTCCCCAACGGGGTACTTAGCCCAACTTGGTATCGGTCTGAAACTCAGAATACGAAAATTTCAGAACGCCGAACGGCACTTGCAACGCTGCTTCTGCATCGGACCATGCGGCAAAAAAGACTGAGAATATGACGTCGGTCATGCGCTTTTATACCCTGACGCTCTGATGTCAGATCTGAGCGCCCATGACCGACGTCAGCCTAATACTTTGGTATTCGGGCCGACCGAGGACAGCGGACTACCCATATGTAAGGACTGCAGCAATGTGAGATGAAGAACATCCAGGACTGCAACAGAGAAGACACTCGAACATTTACATTTATGGTACGTGTACACAACTGTACTATGTTCTTCATGTTTCACTGTTGCAGTCATCACATTTGGGTAGATTCCCAAAGATGAGGAAATGGGTGAAGGCAGTCAAGGAAGCTAGTGGCCGGCTAGCATGCCGTGCAAGACTGCAGAGGTAAAACCTGCCCTGAACTTAGAGAAGAGGCAGGTGGTAATGTTTGGTAAAGGTGAGAACAGATGTCCAGGTGGCTGGTGGGGACCCATCTCAGGAATGCTGCAGTGGTGGAGGCTACTCTGGTGGAGTGAGTCCTAACCCCCTTGGAGGGAGGCTTGCCATGCTGCTTGCAGCAGAAATGGATGCAGTGTGCTATCCATTTGGAAATGGTTTGCTTGGAGATGGCTTTGCCCTCTGCACCTGAAGCAAAGCTAACCAGCAGTTGATCATGTGGGCAAATGGATGGATTGGTTGAGAGCCACACTGGATACCACCTTGGGCATGAAGGATGGATTACTTCTGAGGGATACCCTGTCTTCATGGAAGAGGATGAAGAGTTCCACTGCTATGAGTTCTTACAGCTCAGAGACTCTTCTGGCTAAAGTGATGGCCAGGAGGAAGGCGGTCTTCCAGGAGAGAAAATTTAGCTCTGCAGAAGAAGCTGGTTCGAATGGAGGCAGGGTACATTTTTCCAAGGCAAAGTTAAGGTCCCAAGCCGATGTTGGTGCCATTTTGGGGGGCCTCAAGTTGTTAGCCCCTCTGAGGAACTGCTTGAGCAGAGGATGTGAAAAAAGAGGTTGCTCAGTGGGAAAATGAGTGGAAATAGCAGAGGCAAGATTTTTTATAGAGGAGAGACACCACTGTGTAGTAGGTCAGCTAAGTAGTCCAGGATGAGAAGGACTGAGGGCTGTGCCATATTGGATACCTTAGCCTGGATCCAGGTGCAGAACCTTTTCCATTTATCTACATAAGACTTTCTGGTGCTAGGGCATCTGGCCTCTTGGATAACATCCAGAACCCGTTTACTGAGGAGGGCAGATTGGTCAGGGGTCAGGTTATAAGCTAAGCTGTCAAACTGAGTGTCTGCAATTGGGGGTGCATGAATTCCCCTGCCCTCTGGGTTAGGAGGTTGGGAACCCGAGGTAGATTCCATGGGGGCAGTGGGGACAGGCTGCGCAGCAAGGGGTACCAGTGCTGTCTGGGCCACTCTGGAGCTATGAGAATAGTCCTTATTTTTTCCTCCCTTATTTTGATCAGTAGCTTGGGAATGAGAGATAGGGGAGGAACGGCATAGACTGAGAGGTTTACCCAGGGGAAGGACAGGGCATCTACTTTCCATGCCATGCAGTGATGCTCCCTGGTTCAGAATTTCTTGAGCTGATGGTTGGTGTGGGAGGCAAAGAGGTCAACCTCTGGGGTTCTCTATTTCTGAGTTATTAGTAAGAAGGTGTTTCTGTTGAGCTGCCACTCGAGGGGTTCCAACAGTTTTCTGCTTAATTGGTCTGCCAGAGAGTTGAGAGAGCCTGGCAGGTATTGTGCTAACAGGTGTAGATGCATGGAAGAGGCTGTGAACCAAAGGGTCATGGCCAGCCTGCACAGCGGGTGGGAGTGAGCCCCTCCCCTGCTTGTGGATGTACCACATCACTGTGGTGCTGTCTGTTTTGATCAAGAGAACCCCTATAAAGAGAAGGGGTTTGAAAGCTATCAAGGCCTGCGGGGTTGCTGGGGGTTCCATTGGCCCTGTATGCACCTGCCATCAAGGTGTGCACCCCAAGTGTAGTCTGATGCGTCTGTGGTGAGGGTCTGGGCATCAGGGTGTGGGAAGAAGGGCAGTTCCTTGTTGTGGGAGCATGCTGTTGCCCACCAAAGAAATTCCTCCCTCAGGCAAGGAATAATAGGTAAATGAGTTTCCAGATCTTGAAAGTGTTGACACCAAAGGCTCTTTAGGTACCACTGAAGTTTCCTCATATGCAGTCTGGCATATGGAATAAGGGTATGCAAGATGCCATGAACCCCAGAGCTTGTAGGATTTCCCTTGCATAAAGCTGGGGCCTGGTGGCCAGTTGAGAGAAGTAAGCTGATAGGAAACTTTCTTTCCCTGGTGTTAGGCATGCCATCTGGGATGCTGTGTCCAGACTTGCTCCGAGGAAGATTATCCTCTTGGTGGGTACCTGTTTGGATTTCTTTTCATTGATTGTGTGCCCTAAGGAGGTTAGTAGGCCCTTTACGAAGGCCAGGTCTTTGAGGAGCTTTTCCTGGCTGTCTGCCTGAATAAGGCAGTCATCTAAGTGGGAATAAATTTGAATATTTCTTTGTCTGCAAAAAGCAATGGCCGGAGGCAGGCATTTTGTGAAAACTCTGGGAGCAGTAGATAAGCCAAAGGGAAGTGCAGAGAACTGAAAATGCTGAGATCCTGCCCTGAAGCGAAGAAATTTTCTTCAGGACTCCCTGATGGGAAGGTGGAGGTAAGGCCTCTTTTAGGTCCAGGATGACTAGCCAAGCATCCTTGGACAGCATAGGTAGGAGCTGCTAGATGGTGAGCATTTTGAATTTTGGGATCACCAGGAAGGTGCTTAAAATGGACAGATCGAGGATGGGGTGCCAGAGATGCCCTCTTTTCTGGGTACCAGAAAAAGTCTGAAGTAGAAACCTTGGCCTATCCGCTCTGCAGGAACATGTTCTACTGCTCCCAAGGAGAACAGGGTATGAATTTGCTTTTGAGGCTCTGCCACAGATTTGGTAGTAGATCTGGGAACCCCTTGGGGATTGGAAGGGTGTGGAAGTATTTGTACCCCTGAGACACAATGCTCAGAACCCATTGGTCCTTGGTAATGGTGGCCCAGGTGCTTGAGTGAAAGGAGAATCTTCCTCCTAAGGTGGGCAGAGGAGAGGTAGGGAGGGGGTGAGTGTGAGTTTTTGCCATTAGGGGTTGGCTTAGAACTCCCTGTTTTTGAAGTGGAGACAGGGGTTGGCTTAGAACTCCCTGTTTTTGAAGTGGAGGCAGTCCACTGCTTAGATCTCTTCAACCCATGGGACTGCTGTCTTGGAGGTCTGTTTCCACGGGGTTTAGGCTGGCCCTGTTTACTAGGTTCAGAAAAGGACCAGTGCTTGGAAGGAAAATGCCTGCTGAACCTAGGGGGCTGTACCTGTAAGAAATCTTTAACAGTCTACATAGATTTTGCTTTTTCTTCCATCTTTTTTAACACCTCTTCTGCTTTAGTACCAAATAAGTTATCTCTGTGCAAGGGTGCATCCAACAATTTTGATTTGACATGGTCTGGCAGGGGTTCTTCCTTAAGCCATGCATGTCTTCTAATGACAGATCCAGTGACTGCTACCCTGCAGGAAGTTTCTAGGGCATCAAACCGCAGTGCAAAGTGTGTTTAGTTACTTGAGCAGCAGAGTGCATTAATTCCTGTAAATCTTTAGATTCTGCCCATGCAGGAAAGGAGGTAATTTTTTTGTTTCAGGAGTTCCAAGGTATGTTGCTGATATTTAAGCTTATGGAACTGACAATTGAGTGACCTGATAGCAAGAGTAGCTGAGATGTATACTTTTTTAGCCCATCTGTCCAGTGCTCTGGAATCCCAGTCTGAGGGGATGGGATTCTTACCTGAAGTAGCTTTAACCGTTTTTGGGCCTTGGGTAATGACCTCAGGGTCCGCTGTTAGGTTTTTAAAGAGATATTTGTGAGAGTCAGGGACTCTGTAGTACCTGTCTGGCTTTTAGGGAGCAGAAGGGAGGGGGTCTGGAGTCAAGCTGGATTCAAGGAAGACGTCATCTACCACATCTAGGACTGGGAGGATGGCTAAGAAAGTACAGTTTTGTACCTACCATAAATGTAGATGTTCGAGGATTCCATTGCTGCAGTCCTGACTATTGGGTATAGTCCGCGTCCAGTCGGCCCGAATACCAGAGTATAAGGCTGACGTCGGTCAGGGCGCATTAGACTGACGTCAGTACGTCAGGGTACTAATGCGCATGACCGACGTCATATCCTCAGTCTTTTCTTGCCCCAGATGTCAGAAGACCCTAAAAAGACAAGTCCCAAAAAACCTGCACCAAAAACATGCACAATATATACAACAATATATACAAAAATATAAGCACGTAAACTCACCTACACAACCACCCCTAAATACAGAGGGGAAGGAGGGAGGGTAAATTGGACTGCAGCAATGGAATCCTCGAACATCTACATTTATGGTAGGTACAAAACTGTACTATGTTCTTCGTCTTCCATTGCTGCAGTCCTGACTATTGGGTAGAATCCCAAAGCAGAGGTAAGGGAGGCTGGCAAATTATAAAGAAGTAGGAGCTGACAACATGCCTTGCAAAACAGCTGTGGCAAAACCAGCCCTAGACTTAGAGTAGATAGGAAGGTGATAATGCTTAGAGAAAGTATGCACTGAACTCCAAGTAGCTGCTTCCAAAATATCCTTAGTTGCCACCCCCCTTAGAAATGCTGTTGAAGTGGCAGTAGCCCTAGTGGAATGAGGCCTAATCCCAGCTGGAATCTCCTTGCCATGATGGGAATAACAAAATGCAATGCAAAAGCCAATCCACCTAGAAATAGTTTGTTTTGACACAGGCTTGCCCTGTGAACTCAAAGCAAAAGAAACAAACAACTGCTGAGACTGCCTAAAATCCTTAGTCCTGCTTAAATAATAACGCAATTGCCTGTGTACATCTAAAGTGTGCAAAATCTTTTCCCCTTTATTTTGAGGGTCTGCAAAAAACGTAGGCAAATGAATAGTTTGGTTTAAAGCCACACTAGAAACCACCTTAGGCATAAAAGAAGGATTAGTACGTAATGATACCCTATCCTTATGGAAAATCAAAAAGGGCTCAACTGCCATAAGGGCCTGCAACTCAGACACCCTTCTTGCAGAAGTAATAGCCAACAGAAAAGCAGTCTTCCATGACAAGTATTTCAATTCTGCAGTAGCTGCAGGCTCAAAAGGTTGTAGAGTAAGTTTTTCCAACACAAAATTGAGATCCTAAGCAGGAGTAGGAGCTCTACGTGGGGGTCTTATATTCTTTGCCCCTCTAAGAAACTGCTTGAACAAAGGATGCGAAAACAAAGGTGGGTCACAATCATAGTGAGCTGAAATTGCTGCAGCATGAATCTTAATGGAAGAGAAGGACAAACCTTTGTCCAATAATTCAGTAAGATATTGAAGAGCCACACTCAAATTAGGCTCAGAAATCTCCAAATTCTTTGCTGTACTCCAAAATAAAAATCTCTTCCATTTTTCTGCATACACTCTCCTTGTACTAGGTCTTCTAGCTTCCATAATCACATTTAAAACTTGTTGAGGAAGTTGAGACCTGCTGTGTTTCAACACAGAATATGCCAGGCTGTTAGATGAAGAGAGTGAAGCTTGACATTGAGCAGATGACCGTCCTTCTGAGATAACAGATGAGGAATCAGAGGTAAAGGCCATGGGGGCTTCTTTACCAGACTCCGTAGTAGTGGGTACCAGTGTTGCCGAGGCCAATCTGGAGCTATCAAAATCATCCTTGGCCTGTCTTGTCTGACCTTTAACAGTACCTTTGGAAGAAGAGGCAGAGGTGGAAAGGCATACACATGAAGGTTTTTCCAACTGAAAGACAGAGCATCCACTTTCCAAGCTGTGTGATGAAACCCCTTTGTGCAATACTTTGGCAGCTGGTGGTTTAGTGGAGAAGCGAACAGATCTATGTCTGGAGTTCCCCATGACACTGTCAGTTTCTGAAATACATGAAGATCCAGTTTCCACTCGTGGGGATCCATGATTTGTCTGCTTAACACATCTGCTAAGGAGTTCTGTGCTCCTGGCAGAAACCTTGCCTGAAGAGTTAGTTGCAGGCTTAGCGCAGTCTCCCATAAAATCATTGCTTGCCTGCATAGAGGATAAGAATGTGTTCCCCTTGCTTGTTGATGTACCACATGACAGTTGTGTTGTCTGTTAGAATCAACACCTGCCCTGGAAGAAGTAA
Organism: Protopterus annectens; assembly: GCF_019279795.1. Taxonomy (NCBI): domain Eukaryota; kingdom Metazoa; phylum Chordata; order Ceratodontiformes; family Protopteridae; genus Protopterus; species Protopterus annectens. Next base: position 465,762,219 of record NC_056738.1, on the reverse strand, counting down.
CTCCTTGAAAGCCATTAATGCAAACTGGACTGCTAACATCTCTTTCATGTTGATATGTAGATGCTGTAGTCTGGCAGGCCACTTGTCTTGTATCCACTTTCCATTTAGATGAGCTCCCCAAGCAATGTCCGAGGCATCTGTCGTTAAGATCTGACTTGCCTCTGGCCGGGTCACAGAGAGTCCCTTGTTTAGGTGACATTCCTGAGCCCACCACAAGAATTCTTTTTGAAGGCAAGGTATTATTTGAATGACAGTGTCCAAATCCTGGCAGTGCTGTGTCCATACATTTTTGAGATACCATTGTAGCTTCCTCATATGCAGTTTGGCATTGGGAAGCACCAGAATACAAGATGCCATGAACCCTAATGCTTGAAGGACTGTCCTTGCAGTCAGCACGGACTGATGAGATAGTTGATGGAAGTAAAGTGACAGACTCTTTTGTTTGTCCGGGGTTAAAAAGGCCATCTGGGCTGCTGTATTCAGTCTCACACCCAGAAAGCACATGTCTTGAGAGGGTACTAGACTGGACTTTATTTCGTTCACAGAATACCCTAGGCATCTTAGCACTGCGATAACAAATTCCAGATGCTGTAGAAGGTCTTCCTTTTCTTGAGCCAGAATCAGGCAGTCGTCCAAGTAAGGATAGATTTGAATTCCTTGAAGCCTGAAGTAAGCTATCACTGGAGCCAGAACCTTTGTGAACACTCTGGGCGCAGTAGATAAGCCAAAGGGCAATGCAGAGAACTGATAATGAGAATTTCCAGCTCGAAACCGCAGATACTTCCTGCAACTTAGCCTTATAGGCACATGAAGGTAAGCTTCTTTGAGATCTAAAGTTACCATCCAGTGATCTTTGCCCAGCAGAGGTAAAAGCTGTTGTAACGTCAACATCTTGAACTTGGGAATGTCCAGATAAGTGTTGAGGATAGATAAATCCAAAATTGGTCTCCACGTGTTTCCCTTCTTTGGTACAAGGAACAGGCGAGAATAAAATCCTAGGCCCCTTTCTGATACAGGGACTGGCTGAATGGCCCCTATGTGAAGTAACTGAGAAACTTGCTTGTGAGCCTCTTTTCTTTGTGGAGGAGGAACGTCTGGCATGCCTTTGAAAGGGGCATTGTATGGAAATAAAATCTGTAACCGTGGTGAATGATATCCAACACCCATTTGTCTTGAGTAATTAAATCCCAATTTTCTTTGAAAAGAGACAGTCGTCCTCCCAAAGGAGCTGCCAAACGTGAATCTGCTGGCAGCTGAAAAGACAGGTCATTGGGTCTGTTTACGAAAGGACTGACCCCTGCCCTCACCAGAAGTCTGAGCAGGTGAACTCCCTGTTCTAGGCCTAAAAGAACCTTGAGCCCTGCCCCTACCACGTCTAGACCTACCCCTAGACTGGGAATCATAAGCAGGATATGTCCACCCCTTAGCAGGCCAATTTCTACTAAACTTTGGTGGCTGCACCTGCAAAAATCTTTAACAGTTTGCATAGACTTAGCTTTGTCCTCCATTTTCTTTAAAACTGCTTCCACAGGCGATCCAAACAACACATCAGACTGTAAAAGAGCATCCAAAATCCTTGTCTTAACATGCTCAGCTAAATTCTGATCCTTCAACCAGGCATGCCTGCGAAGAACAGAACTGGTAGCAGCCACCCTCGAGGAGGCCTGTACAGCATCAAAACCACATTGCAAAGAATGCTTACCCACTTGTTCAGACACATGAACCAAATCCAGCAACTCTTTACACTCAATACCTTCCGCCAAAGCATCCACCTTAGATTTCAATTGTGAAAGGAGATAATTCTGATATTTTAGCATGTGAAACTGACAATTCAAAGCTCTCATGGCTAGAGTGGAAGAAGTATACACTTTCTTTCCCCACCTATCCAAAGCCCTTGCCTCTTTATCAGTGGGAACAGGATTTTTAACCACAGAAGCCTTTACACCCTTAGGCCCTTGAGAAATAGTTTCTGGGTCCGCCCTAGGACTCTTAAACAAATATTTATGAGCTTCGGGCACCCTATAATACCTATCAGGCTTAACAGGAGCAGGAGGCAAAGAGTCAGGGTTCAGGGAAGCCTCTGCACAAACATCTTCCACCACATTCAACACAGGAGGAATCGCTAAAGGCCTATGCTGGGGTAAAAACAAGTACTCCCTAAGCCTTTTGCTAGAATCAGAGTAATCCTGGCCTTCCCATTTAAAGTGCTCCCTCATGGAATGCAGAGTCTCTGAAAATGAGAAATCCTCAGGCGGAGAAGCTGTAGGAGTGGAATCATCCACATCAGAATCAGAATAAGTAGGATACTCCTGCATATCTTCCACAGAAGATTCTGAAGCCTCTGAACACTGTTCAAAACTATCAAACTCCGGTTCCACCCTAGGCCTCTTATCAGGCGGGGGCATAGAACCCCTAATCATAGTAATTAAATCTTCTGCCATTTTAAGCATATGTTTCTTAGGTACAGAACCCGAAATGCTAGGAGAAGCCCCCAC
>NC_056738.1:465092224-465122224 GCF_019279795.1 Protopterus annectens | reverse complement strand
TCCTAAATGTATCCTTGTATTACACTCTCTCCCTGGCCTGTACTATTTTAGTAGCCAGAGCAAAATTCTCCATCACAGTCCTCAGCTCAAAAGCGTCTGCTCACAAACTATTCCTCACAGTGAAGCAATCAAGAAAAAACATTCTGCAACTCTCCATATGGAAACATAGCCTATTGTCAGTACCATAATGCCTTAGTTTACTAAGCAGAAAAGAAGGAAGTATGTGCTAACTCAAAGTGCATTTATTTTGAGATGGTGCTGACACTGGTAGAGAAATTAAGTAATTAAATAAGTTATGGCAACAATAGGCACACCTTCTTTCATACACAGCTTGGAAACTGCATGTACCAAAGCAATGGGAAAGTCTGTTTCCATTTTTGAAAAGCCTCTTGGGTTATTACTTCACCTCTGTCATGTCACCACACAGGGACACACCAAGACAGGTTGAAGGGATCAGCTGTTTTAACATTTCTCAAGTACAACACAACATAGCAACCATATACTCTGCAAACACTTACTGTTTCGGGTATGACCCAAACCCCAACAAAATAATGAATCCATCAACTGATATGCTACCAACTACACCACAACAAAATTCAGAAGAGGTTGCTGTATACAGACAACCCAGGGGCATGGATATGAAACCAGTACTGTCGCTACAAACTACAGTTGTATCAAGCTATGGCACAACAGTGCAAGGCTTGGTGCCCAGCATCCCCCCCCCAAGTTCTGACAATACTGGCTTTGATATACATTCCATTCGAAGTCGGTTAAGAATCCAGTATTTAAGCCCCTCCCAAATATGTCTGAATAATCCAAACTGCTGACCCATAAACTTCCCATGATAAGGTACAGTTTTAAGGGATCTGTGCCACAAATGGAAGCACAACTACAGTGCCAGAATATTGCCTGTACCAAATGCCCTAAGCACTGTACTACAGTTGTCTATCTCATGTACTCTTTAGCCTTATTACTTTCTTTGCCACTCACCACTTCCAGCAGGTTGTTGTCTGGAGAACTATGACGTCCTAATTAAACACAGTCATCCCCTACCCAAAATCTCTGCTCGGGCATAAAGAAGAATACCAAGCTTAGCTATTCTGAACAATTAGAGAGAACCACCAAGGCATCCCTGAAGTGTACCAGGCTTTAGACATGCCCAACCTGTTCTGCACTTCACTCATTACAGCTTGATCAACGCCCAGCATTATGCAAGCCATAATGCCCTCCAGGTTGGGAGTTATTGAGGAAATAGCAACCCACCTAGGGGTGCTGTGAGGCTTCAAGCAGGAGGGGCTTCCCCACCCCTGAAAGGGCCATTACTTCCCCTGTAACACCAACTCCAGAGGGCATTAGTGCAGTTAGATAATGGACTATTAAGATGTTTCAGATTTGTTTTTTTTATTAGTACATACATTTTTATGTACATACTTTTGAAGTAAACTACTTCCTTGGCTGAATGTTTCAAATTTGCTGTAGCATTGTAGTATATTTAATTTTTGCTGGTGTATCTTATATCTTAAGTGTTAAGCATCTACTCAATAACCGATGATGTTGGTGTGGTATATTGAAGAGTTATCCACAGTTGGGATGGTTTAATCACAAGGACAAAGCCCGAGTGATTAAATAAAGCCAACCATGGGTAAATCTTCAATATACCACACCATGGAGTCAGTTACTGCTATTATACAATGACATTTTTACAAAAAAACTTCTTTTCTTAAATAACGTGTTTGGATAATGCCTCCGTGATGCCCTTCCATGTTTTTCCTGTATCCTGGAGCTTTGTCTGATGTTCTGCGCATGCATATGGGACTTGTGTTCAGACACTTATGCAGTACATCAGTGCTGTGCAAAGGTAGCAACGGAGAAAAGAAGGTCTCCATTGCTCCTCCTTTTTTTTTTTTTTTTTTTTTTTAAATAAAAAAAATCAGACAGTTCAGGGGCAGGAGAGAGACAGAATGGAGGAAATACAAGGAAATCAAGTAGGTGTCTTTAGTTTTGAATAAAATACTGATTTTCCTCGTATTTTCTCTGCCCTGTCTCTCTGGTATGTCATGATTTTAGATTTTATTTATTTTTGTTAAAAAACAAAAAAATTATAAGTTACAGTATATACCAATGGAAAAAAGTCCGGGCAACCGAACCTTTTTCCATTGGTATATGCTCAGATTTACAACACTCACATGATTGGGCTGGCCAATCAGCGTGCTCGTTTTCGAATATTAATAACCAGTCATGCAAGCGTACACACACACACACACACACACACACACACTTTTAAGCATTTTTCCCTACACCCAGAAAAGCAAAGTCTTCATAACTGCTAGAGCAATTGCTTTTGCTGCTTAAGGTTTTTTTTTTTTTCTTTTTACTGTGTTTTTATTTTACACTCCTTAAACAGTAGCCATGTCTAATAGGTATAAAAGATGTGACAGTTTGCATTTTTTCAGTCTTTTCCTCACTGTAGCTTAAAAGGGGGATATGTACATTTAGTACATTATGTAATTCCAGCTTCACTGCATTAAAGGTCAAGTGTGGAGCACTGACTGCCCTACAGCATTCCACTATGAAAAAACAAGTAGTCTTAGAAAGCCTTGAGAATTTAATAGTAAAAGCAGTTGTCGGCTTATAACTTGATACCAATGTCTTATAAACTAAGTAAGTGTTCCAACTAAGGCCGGCTAATTTTATAAAATCACTAATGCTCTTTTGAATGAAAACACAAGTACACCAATTCTGCTTACTTCATTATTTTAATGGGGAACGAAGGCCCAAAATCGGGGACAATTTTTAAATGCTACTCTAATTCATTTAAAGTTAATAGAACAAATTTTGCATCAACTTGCATTTTTTTCCAACAAACAATTTTGAAACTCTAATGAATGTCATTACTGAGTGACTGCAATCCCCAGTGAGAATAAAAAAAAATATGAGGGCTAGGACAAAACCAGGTATGATCTATGAAACCACAGACTGTTTATAGAGTTATGATAAAGTGAAACCCAGCATGTCCTAAGCATTTAATTACTTTGTGTACCCTTCGGTCTCAGTAGATTGAAAATAAGACATGCCATTAAATTAAATTTTCAATTCTGATCCCTTTTCAGCCTGCTCATTTGGCAGCGATTTTATTGTAACGTGTTTATTACAGAGGATTTCTATGTAAGCTGTGCTGTAAGAATGTAGTCCCATTTAAATACTGTGGTCAATGAAAACATTTTCTTTCCCATGGGAAAACTATCTTACTTTATTCACTGAAAGCCTTCTTCTAAAATATACTATTTTTCAAAATATACCACATTTTCCTCCCTCCAGTAGAAAATTGGGGTCTTTGACCAATACAATATAAAAATCAAGTAATTGGTAATCCATTCTATACAGATTTCAGTTTCAATCCAGTGCATAACTGTATGCATCATGTGATACTTTTGTCAAGAAAGCAAGCTCATGTACAATGTCAAAAATACACTGAACAAGGGGCGTGGCCAAGATGAGCACAGAGTAGCAGCTTTTCTCATCAGCTCTGCCTTTACAGAACTTTATTGACAGGAAATATTGATATAAACTTCCCTAATAATAGTTTTTTTTTATTTTAATTAATTCTTTAAAATATATATTAGGGTAGTATATAAAACATTTCAAGTAGATTTTAAGATTTCCTGTCAAAGTTACACTTGGAAGTACTACAGTAAAAGAACAGGATGAGCTTCACTAAATCTTCTCATCAAGAGACAACTATCAAAAAAGAACTACAATCATTACTAACCACTATTCAGGAACTAAATGTCAAAATAGACAAAATGGATATAAAAATTGACAATTTCAAAGAAAAGTGTTCTCACCAAATGGACATTCTACATGAAGATTTATTGCAACAGAGGAAGCAGATTTCAGGAATGGAAACTGCATTAAGTGATTTGGATAACAGAATTTAGGAGAGTGAACATAATGTTGAGTTCCTGTTAAAGCAAAATTCTCTTCTTCAGACAAAGGTTGATGACCTTGAAAACAGGTCCCGTAGGAATAATGTGAGAATTTTTGGCTTACCGGATAACATAGAGGGAAATAATATGGAAAAATGTTTATCTTCCTGGTTGCCTGAAGTACTTGAACTGCCGGAGGCTCTTTCATATGGTATTAAAAGAGCCCATAGATCAATGGTGACATCTAAAAACACCAACAGTAATTATACTAAATCTGTTATTGTAAAGTTCTTATCAGCCCATGATAAGGAAATGGTACTACTGCGTGGGCAAAATCCCCAATCAAACTGAAGGACAATATTATACGCTTTGATAATGACTGTTCTTCTTCAGTATTATCAAAAAGGAAAATTTTCTTGCCTTTAGTCAGAGAACTAAAAAAAGAATAAAATAAAAACCCATTTGCTTTTTCCTGCAAGACTGAAAATATTTTATCAAGATGGCTTTAAAATTTTGACGACCTAGACAATGCAATAACTTATATAAAATCTAATAACATACTGGAAAAAGTAGATGAAATGGAGTGGGCCAGTCCTAGTCTTAAAAGAAATGCTGAGAACAACAACTGGAAAACATAAGACTCATATATATATATATATATATATATATATATATATATAAAAATCAAAAGATGAATCATAACAATAAATATTTGCACTTGATTCACTCAGTTGGGGAAATGAAACCAGACATCCAGGTGAGCTTTTGGTATTATATTTAATATAATGTAAATTGGTTAACTAAATTGTTGTCAATTTTGTTTTGTAGAATAGTCGTTTGTTGGGATTTTTTTTCATTTGTACTATTTGTTTAAGATTAATTATCTTAATGTTTATTGGATTGATTCCCATGGATGCAGTGATTCTCCTGTCTCGGATATCTATGCTTCCGGATGTCTTGTAGTGGTGCTTATCATTAGGGGGCATATTTGTTTATCTTGATTTTGGTTCTTATAGTGGTTGGAAAACTTTTATTTAGTTATAATTGCTGTATTTGTATTTTAGTTGATTTATGGCTAATTGTTTGATAAAGGAATATTGTATGATGGCCTGATGTATAGTTGCAGAATTGTTGTGCTAGTGACGGTACTTCTGACCCGGGATGTGAGTGGCAGTGTGGCTGGAGTAATGGTAAGGCTTCGTTGTCGTTTCCGAGTTGTTGGTGTGTTTATTTGGAGGCTCTGGTTTGGTGCTCTAGCACTGTAGAGACATGTGTGGTGTTGTTTGTGTTAATTGTATGTTTTGGTGCCCGTGTGCTTTGGTCAGAGATTAACCTGAGAGTCTGGTTGATAGAGTGGTGAAGCTTTCCTTGATAGGTGTCATTGCTTCGTTTTGTGTATGCGAGGTTTTTATTTCTCATCTCTCTCTCGGTATAGAGGGAGTCTTGAGACATTGCCTTATGTGTAATTAAGTAATGTTTTACTTACTATTTCCCGCCGGAACTTTGAAAGCTTTATATTCATGATGAGCTAGAAACTGTGGTATCCATCGTGGATGGAAAGCTCGGAGCTTTCTTAAAACGTCATCATGAAGGCGTCGGAAGTAAACTGATCTTCTGATCCTCACAGGGAAGCTACTGAAACAAATTTGTTTCCTCATACAGCATACGGAAAGAAGATATAACTAGATTACTACTTTCAACTTATTGTAAGACATTATATGCAATAATCACTTAAATAAATAGGGATTATACTATGCATGTAGCCTAAATACTTTTTCTGATCATCATAGGTATTCTTGAACCTTATGTATTTATATACGAAGAGTATTCTCATAAAATATTTGCTTTATGTATGACAAGGGTGCCGATATCTTGATGAGAAATACTAGTTGTGATTTATGCATTTTTGGAAGATTTAATAACACTACAAGCTGTTTATATACTTGTGTTACATGTACATTTTTTATAACTATTGACTAGCTGAGAAAATATTCATGAAGCATTTATCAAAATGTTAAATGTATAGATGTATATAATAGGTTATCTCAGTTATTTTATGAATGCATTTGTGTAATAGGCCGATAGGGATATACCACATAGGCAGCAATAATATTGCAAGGACAGGTGCATTAAAAATAGTTAGATCTGTTTATCATTAGAAAATGTGAAGTTTTCATCTTTTGTTTTGTTAATGAAATAGCTTTTCAAAATTCATAGTATAAGCTATAATTGAATAATAAAAAGCTCATATTTAAATAAGGCTTTTATATAGTATACAGGAGCTATTTAAGCACCTTGCTTCTTTGAACTAATATGACCTTTCCACTAGTTTTCAGTATGGTGATGGACCCTTTGAGGTAACTCAGATTAATGCAATGAATGGAAGATCAGACTTTTAAGGTTTATTAGTCACTCTTCTATGAGAGAATGCACCAGGGTGTTTGGTTATAAGAAAACTAGCAGGATGTTATTGGTTTTACTTCTTGATGAGTAATCACCATATTTGGTTTCTGGCAAAGAAATGCAGTGTTCATTTCTTTCAGAACAATCAGTATGTTAGTCGATTGTTAGTAAAATCACTTTTATTAACATCTTATTTATTAGCAGCCAATGTTACTGGTTATTGAAGGCCCTTAGGTGATTTATTTACAACTATGTTCCATTTAGCTGATCACCTATGGCAGTACTATATATCACACTTCAGCCTTTATTAGCCATATTTCGGTTATAAAAGAATGCCATAGTCTCTTTTTAAGGTTCTTATCAAATGTGATTACTTTAAAACAGAAGAGTGAACTAATAGATCATAGTAGTTCTTAGTAACCTACTAACTAATGTAAGAAAATTCTGTACTTTATTCCTAAGATGTAGCTGTCATCAATTTACTAATTGACAAATTACAACTATATATTTGGTTCATACAAAAAATTGTTTATGGTACTGATGAGAAGCCTTATTTTTATAGTTATGACTATAGACATTTAGGCAGGAGCTGACTGGATGCTTTTGATAGGAGGTCGATTCGAATAACTGAATTCATTCGAGTTAGGAGTTTTAAACTCCAGAGCGGTTCAGGTTGGTTATTTTGTTTCATGTTTATGTTATAAATATTTTCTAATAACTTTTCAGACGTCCATATCTTATGTAGTAGGAAACAACCCTAATTTTAAGAACATGATAATCTTACACTATGTTTGTTCTAATGATCATAATAGTATTCATATTAGATATATTCTTGTGTATTTCTTTGATCAGTATGTTTATATTTGCATCATTTAATTTTCAATGACTACACTAAAAGGTATATCAGTTAACATTAATGGTTTAAATAATCCTAATAAAAGGAGGAATTTAACTAGATATCTTAAGTTACATAAATCCCAGTTAGTATTTTTACAAGAAACTCACTTAATAACAGAGGATATATTCAGACTTGAATCTAAAACATATAAGATTTTAGTAAGTTCTGAACATACTAAGAAAAAGAGAGGAGTAGCTATCCTATGGAACAGCATAATGCCTTTTCCTAAAATAATAGATACATATAAGGATAATAAAGGAATGTTTTGTGCAGTCACCATAGAAATAAACAGTAAAATTTTCACATTGATTAACATATACTGAATCCCAGGGATAGGGATAAACACAGTGAAACAACATCTAGATCAAATTGTACTATTGTCTAAAGGGAACATTATTTTGGCAGGAGATTTAAATTGTATTCTAGATTACAAAGACTCTAGTACTAATGGGAAGAGAAGAATATCTACATCATCTAAATTATTAAAAGACTTTTCAGATACTTTTTTTTTAAAGATGTAAATTATTTTGCAGATACTACTTCTTTGTTTTACACCTTTTTTTCTCATAGACAGAACTCATACTCGAGGATAGATAGTTTTATTTCTAATAATTTAACAGATTCCTTAAACAAATCAGGAGTGATTTCATGTCTTTTAGCAGATCATAATTCTATAATTTTTGAAGTGGTAGCCAATCCAAATTTTAATATTCATATAAAAAGGATCCCAACTTATATCACAGAATTAAAATATTTTAATGATTTCATTTCTATAGACGTACAGAATTTTTTAGAATTTAACAATACTAATGATATATCAAAAATTTACATATGGGATGCCCTAAAAGCTTATCTATATGGTAGGATATTGAATTGGTACAACAAAAAAAAGAAAGCTTGAAATAAAGAGCTGCAAGATATACACTGTAAATTAGATGCTTTAAAACATAGTAATATGGGTGATAAAGATATATCAGATAAAATAAAAGAAATAAATATGTTAAATAATAAATATCGAGAAATATTAAAACATAAAACTATGATCAATATAGAAACATTAAAGTTTATAAATTTATCTTCTAACCCTAAATCCTTAATATTCTTGCTAATAAAATGAAAAGATTAAATCAATTTAATAATTAATGAAATATTCTCCTTTAAAAAAGGAAAAATGGCATCGGAAATTCATAATATATTAACTGAATTTAGAGAGTTTTTTTATCAACCAAACAACTACTAAAATTAACTCTAAAGAGGAAATAAAAACATTTATTAATAAAAGCACTAAAACATGACTTTCAGAGGAACAAGGGATTCCTATTGATAAACAAATATCTTTCAAAGAACTTCAAACTCACATTACCAAAATAAAGCACCAGGTAATGACGGCATAATTCCTGAAATTTACAAATCGCTACCTATACATGCTCTAAAATTGCTTTATAAAGTATTTAATCTTGTTCAGGACAAAAATATAATTCCACCTTCTTGGAAATGCACTTTTATTTCTCCTATTTTAAAATCTAAGTGTACCTCCTATAGACCCATCTCCCTATTAAACACTTATTTATGTCCATTTATGCAGAAAGGCTTAAAACACTTTTACCCAAATTAGTTGATAGTGATCAAATGGGGTTTATAATAAAGAGAACTTCATATGATAACATTAAAAGAATATTAACTTTAATAGATTTGGTGAAAAATCTTAAAACGAATTTAACCCTAGTTAGTTTAGATATAAATTGTGCTTTCAACTCAGTTACATGGGAATATCTGTTCACTCTATTAAAGGAATTAAATTTCTCCAATAATTTTATAAATCTTATCACTCTGTTATATGAAGGTAGCCAAGCTTATGTTAAAATTGGTACTAGTATATCTCAAAATATACCAATAGTAAAAGGTACTAAGCAAGGGTGTCCTTTATCCCCTCTTTTATTTTTTATTAGTTATGGAACCATGGGCAAATTTAATAAGACATGATACAGATATTGAAGGATACAAATTAAACCCCACTATATCATCTACAATACAAATGTTTGCAGATGACATATTGATTACTCTTGGGAGTAGAAGGGAATCTATACCAAAACTTTTTAAAAACATGGAATATTTTCAAAAAAATTACGGCCTTACTTTTAATAATAATAAAACACAAATTATTTTAACAGGTTCAAAAAATACAATATACCTGATGAATATAATGAATATATAGCTCAGTCTCAACAAATAGCATATTTAGATATAATTATTACTAACAATATTAAAGATACCATTCAAATAAATTATAATAAAAGTCTATTACAGATAGAAAATGTAATAAATAAATGGAACAAATTACCATTTTCTATGGATGATAAACTTTTAATAATAAAGATGATCCTTCTCCCCAAAATCTTATATATAATTAAACCTTTATCTATACCTCCTTCTTACCAAATAATTAAAAAATTTAATTCAATGATTCAGAAATTTTTGTGGTTACCAAATAAGCCAAGGATCGCATTAACATACCATATGTATAATTGGAATAATGGGGGTATAGCCTTACCAAATTTAGATATTTATTCAATTTCACCAGTATTCAATACAATCTCCCATCTCATTGATGTGGAATACACTGCTAAGTGGAAAGAGTTTATAGAGGTATTGTCACAAAATACCAACGATATAAACAGTTCCTATAAGCTAAATATAATTAATAATCCATTTATTTGGAGGTTAAAAGATTATATTTCTGAATTTTCTTCTCTGAGTTTTAACTCTAAGTATATAGTTTTTCTTTTAAAATCATTTAAAAATTATATATTTAAATATAATATATATAAGGATTGGCTTTTTTTACTCTTCCCTATAGCCTACACACACTGATCTATTTTTTCATCAGATTATACAAAAATGTCTATATTTCAGCAAAAACATTTAAATTTTGGCACCAAATGATGAGAAATGATGAGATAAAATCCAATAGTTTACTCTTGGAAGAGTATAAACTTGATTCTTGTTTATTGTTAGAGCTTCAAGAAGCTAGACAATATGTATTAAATAAATTGGATTCTATGTCTCCTATAATTAGGAAAAAAATTCCCAAGCTAATACAATATATGATTTTATCAGTTTTGCATAAATCTCCTGTGAATAACAAGTTATCAAACATTTATAGGGCAATTAAATGTGATTTAGATACACATTCAAATAATTATTGGAAATATTTTTCTTTATTAATAATAACCCCCCTTCTGAGAAAGACAAAGTAAATATTTTACAATCAGCAAGTATGACGACTACTTCTTTAAAATGGAAATTATTCACATTGAGATTTTTAAATAGATCATTTATCACTCCTCATAATATAAGTATATTTTCTAAAAAGAATATAACATGTTGTAGATGTAATATTGAATTGAATGCTGACTGGTCTCATATGTTTTATAATTGCATATATTTAAGAAAATTTTGGGATATCAATAATTTGTTGCAAACAATTTTTACTGATAATTTTTTATATCTAAATCACTTGTTTTATTTAATACTCCTGTTCCTGACTGTGTAAAAGAGAATAAGTACCCTTTGGTTTGGTCTGTACTATCTATAGCTAGAAAAACAATCGCTAAGAATTGGAAATCTAGTACAGCATCTACATTTTTGGAATTTAAAAATATACTCCTTGAAACGTGTAATTTGGAAATGTTAACTATTAAATCTAGATTATCTAGGAATACATTATATAATTCATGGAATATCATCTATGAACTTCTAGAAAAATAGTTTATTAATTTATGTAAACAGATGATTTCTATTAATCCTAGAGCTACACTAAGAATTTTTTTTTTGCATGATGAACGTCTTTGTACATTAGTTACATTGGTTTATATATTAGGTTTGTTTTTTTATTTTCTTGTTTTTTAACTTTAAAGAAAAAATGTTATAATTTCATGGAAATATTTGTTCATTTTAATAATTATTTAATAAAATTCTTTGAAAAAAAAAAATACACTGAACAAAGCACGCGTTCACCATGAGGCAGTCTGACTGATCAGTAATAGGGATGTGGCATATTCCTTTTTCCCTCCAGTGAATAGGGATGTGGCATATTCCTTTTTCCATCCAGTGAAATGCACAACATGTTGTAGCAAAAATTAACCTCTAGCTCAAGAAAACAACTGTTTCCTTGCATATCAAAAGCTGGCAATGAAAAAAAAAATTATGCCCTGCATTCATATAAGAGTTTAGTACAGCCCTTTCAGTACTGCCAGACGTGTTACATGTATCAGCCATGTTTAAGCGGTACTTTCACTACCCTGTGAAAAGACGAAGGTCATTCCTGACACACAAAGCCAACAGGTTATTCAACGATTCTGCCTTCTCTACGACTATTGCTGATTCAGTGGCAATCGTGAATCATCCCTGCTATTATCCTTTTGAGAAACTACAATGCTCAACAAAGGAAATATCCTGAGGGCATCTATGTCTTTACTTGGTCCCTCTCAAATTCCGTACCTAGAAAGCAGTCTAGTATAATGTTCAGTTTAGCTCCCCCAACTAGTGTGGAAACTCTATCTTTACATATTGCCTTCAACAGACAGTTCTCTCTTGCACTTGTTTCTTTTCAGACTAAGATGGGACTTTCAGGTTCAATGTCTTTCTGCCACTGAACAGCTAACATCTTTTGTACTTCATGGCTGCAGACTTGCCATTTTTTCTTTTTCAGAACTGCAGTGGCAAAGCCTACCCTGGATTTAGAGTAGAGTGGCAGATGATAGTGCTTTGTAAAGGTGTGCACTGAACTCCAAGTAGTAGCCTCTAAAATGTCCTTGGTTGGCACTCCCCTGAGAAAGGCTGCTGAAGTGGCTGCAGCTCTGGTTGAATGTGGCCTAATGCCTTTAGGCACTGGCTTGCCATGGTGTAAGTGGCAGAAACTAATGCAATGGCCTATACACTTTGAAATAGTCTGCTTTGAAATAGCCTTTCCTTGTGATCCTGCAGCATATGTCACTAGTAATTGCTCTGTCTTTCTGAAAACTTTGGTTCTGTCCAAGTAGAATCCAAGTGGTCTGTCCAAAGAATGCAGAATTCTCTCCCCCTTGTTCTGTGGATTTGGATAAAATGTTGGCAGATGAATAGTTTGGTTAAGAGCCACACTGGACACCACCTTGGGCATAAATGTTGGGTTTGTCCTCAGAGAGACCCTGTCTGGATAAAAAATGATAAAAGGTTTGACTGCCATGAATGCCTACAGCTCTGAAACAGCTCTGAAACTAGTCTTGCAGAGGTTCTTGCTACGAGCAGAGCTGTTTTCCAAGATAAAAACTTTATATCAGCAGTAGCAGCTGGCTCTAAAGAAGGCAGGGTGAGTTTTTCCAAGACATAGTTGAGGTCCCATGCAGGCATTGGTGATCTCCTAGGAGGCCTTAAATTTGTGGCTCCTCTGAGGTACTGTTTTAATAAGGGATGAGAAAAGACTGGTGGCTCTGTATTGTAATGAGCCGAAATGGCAGAGGCATTAATTTTAATAGATGAAAAAGATAGGCCTTTGTCCAGCATCTCAGTTATGTATTGCAAAATCTGAGGAATATTTGGCACAGCTGTATCAGTTCCTTGTGCCTGGTTCCAAGCACAGAATCTCTTAATTTTCCAGCATAAGATTTTCTAGTACTAGGCCTTCTGGCTTTCAAAATGACATCCATCACAGCTTTACTGAGCGGTGTGTTTTGTAGGACTACATTATCTGCCATGCTGCCAGGTTTAAAGTCCTGTGTTGGCTGTGCAGGATGTGACTGTTTTGCTGGGACAGTAGATGAGGTATTGGAGGTAAGGTCCAAGCTGGGCATTGAGACAAGTTCCTTAGGATTGGATAACAGTACTGGCGGGGACAGTCTGGGGCAATCAGTATCATCTCTGGCTTCTCCTATATGACCTTTAGGAGTACCTTGGGGAGAAGAGGCAGTGGGGGAAAGCATATACTGATAGGGCGTCCACTTTCCATACTTGTCTGTGATAAGTCCTTGTGCAGAATCTTTTTAGTTGGTAGTTGTGAGGGGAGGCAAATAGATTTATGTCCAGGCATCCCCATTTCCTAGTTATCATGCTGAAGACTTGTGGATCCAGCTGCCACTCGTGGGGATCCATGAGGTTTCTGCTTAGTTCATCAGTATTTTTCCTTCCTAGCAGGAATAGTGCCTGCAGATGTACTTAGTAAGTCAATGCTGTGTCCCACAATGTCATGGCTAGTCTGCAAAGGGGGTAAGAATGTGTGCCCCCCATGCTTGTTTTTATACCACATGACTGTGGTGTTGTCTGTCTTTATCAGTAGTTGTCCCGGATGAAGTAGGTCCTTGAAGGCTGTCAGGGCATTTTGAACAGCTAGCATCTCTTTTTGATTGATATGTAGATGCATTTGGTTTGAGGACCATGTGTCCTGAATGCATCTTCCTGCCATGTGGGCCCCCCAGGAATAATCTGATGCATCCGTTGTTAGTGTCTGCCTAGCTAGGGGTAATGTGAATGGCTGTCCCTTGTTTTGGTGACAAGCCTTTACCCACCATCGAAACTCCCGTTGCAGGCAGGGAATGAGAGTAATCATTGCTTCCAGGCTGTGGCAATGTTGAGTACAAACACTTTTTAGGTACCACTGAAGTTTCCTCATATGCAGGCTTGCATATGGAATTAGTAGGATGCAGGATGCCATGAAGCCCAAAGCCTGCAGAATTTTTTTTGCAGATAACTGGGCCTTTGTTGCCAATATTTTGAAATAAGTAGTCAGGTGCCATTGTTTGCCTGGTGTGAGATAAGCCATCTGGGCAGTTGTATTTAAGCTTGCACCCAGGAATATTATCTCTTGAGAGGGTACTAGTTTTGATTTCTTTTCGTTGACTGTGTACCCTAGGTATGTTAGAAGTCTTTTCACAAACACCAGATGCTGTAGAAGTATGCCCTTGTTCTCTGCTTGAATTAGACAGTCGTCCAAGTAAGGATATATTTGTATTCCTCTTTGTCTGCAGAATGCAATTACTGGTGCCAGGCACTTTGTAAAGACCATGGGTGCAGTAGATAAGCAAAGGGCAGTGCAGAGAATTGGTAATGCATTGAGCCAGCCTTGAATCTGAGGTATCCTCTGCATAATTGTCTGATTGGGACATGCAGGTATGCCTCTTTTAGGTCGAGTCACAAGCCAAGCGTTCTTGCCCAGCATGGGCAGAAGCTGCTGCAAAGTCAACATCTTGAATTTTGGTATATCCAGGAATGTGTTCAGAATAAATAGGTCCAGTAGTGGTCTCCAGGCCTTGCCCTTTTTGGGTACCAAGAACAGTGGTGAGTAAAATCCTTGTTCCTGCTCTTGCTCTGGTACTTGTTGAATGGCCCCCATGTCCATGAGGGATGAGACTTGTTTTTGTGTCTCTGCCCATTGATTTTTTGGCAGATCTGGCCAGCCGTTTGCCTTTGGCAGGTTATGGAAATGGAACTTGTAGCCTTGTGACATGATATTTAGAACCCACTGGTCCTGGGTTATAATGTGCCAATTTTGAGAAAAAAGTGCTAATTTTCCCCCTAAGGGTGCTGCCAGGAGATAAGTGCTTGGTGCAGGCAGGGAGAAGTCATTGGGACGGTTTCCTGTATGGTTGTGATTTGTCTTCTCCAACTCATTGCTTTGACCTGTATGAACCTTGCACCTGGATTCTGTCTCTAGGGCATCTGGATCTGCCCCTTTGAGGTCTGTCTGACACAGGAAAGGAGCAATTCTTTCACAGTTTGCATAGATTTAGCTTTGTCCTCCATTCTCTAACACCTCTTCTGCCTTAACACCAAAGTATCATGCTGTAAAGGTGCATCTAATAATTTAACTTTGACATGATCAGGCAGATTTTGTTCCTTTAACCAAGCATGCCTCCTAATTACAGAATCCGTAACTGCGGCCCTGCAGGAGGACTCCAAAGAATCAAAACCACATTGCAAAGTATGCTTTCCAACTTGTTCAGCTGCATGCAATAAATCCTGCATTTCCTTGTTTTCTGCACATTCAGAGTTTAACAACATTTTCTGTTTAAGCAATGCCATGACATGTTGCTGATATTTGAGCATATGAAACTGACAGTTTAAGGCCCTTATAGCCAAGGTAGCAGATGTGTAAACCTTTTTTCCCCATCTATCCAGTGCCCTAGAATCTCTGTCAGAGGGGGTAGGGTTTTTTGCAGCAGAAGCCTGAACTTCTTTGGGACCCTGTGAAATAGTTTCTGGGTCTGCAGCAGGGTTTTTAAAAAGGAATTTATGAGAGAGTCAGGAACCCTGTATTATGTCAGGCTTAACAGGAGCTGGAGGTAAGGAGTCAGGGGTAAGACTAGACTCTGAAAACACATCATCTACAATGTCTAACACAGGTGTAATTGCTAGTGGCCTGTGTTGAGGTAGTAAAAGGAAATCCCTAAACCTCTTTTTAGATTCCGAAAAATCTTGGCTCTCCCAGTGGAAATGCTCCCTCATGGTATGCAAGGTTTCCCCAAAAGAACAGTCCTCTGGAGGAGAAGCTGAAGGTATAGATTCTTCAGCATCAGAATCCTCATGGGGGAAGAGAATATCCCTGATCAAAAGAGGAATCAGAAGAAATAGAAACCTGATCTGAAGATTCATAGTCAGTCGCTTGCCTAGGCCTCTTATCAGGAGGGGGATGGGAACCCCTGATCAAGGTAATCAAGTCTTCGGACATTTTGAGCATCTGTTTTTTGGGCATAGAGGCCTATCCACGTGGCTCTTGAGTTTGTTTCTTTGCTTTAGAAGGTGCTGTAGTCTTTGCCTTTGAAGCTGAAGTCGGTTTAGTATAAAGATGTTTAGGTCTGAATACACTATTAGAAGCCAGTGCCTGCTCAGCGGCTCCGGACCCATCTGAAGGAATAGTATCAGAGGCTCCAATACCTGGAGTGTCCAGTGGCATGGCCGACTCCACGTGGGAGTCGGTAGCGGCCTGCGACTCTAAAGTAGCGGTCATCAGGGGCTGTGAAAGCGCCTCACTGAGAACCAGCGAATGGCTTAGGAGAAGCTTCGTCGTCGGTTTTGGGCCTCGGTTGTCTATCTCTCTCCTTTTCTTTGCATTTTTTGTGAACTCCGATAGTCGGATGGCTATCCGACGACATTTCTGGATAATTAAACCGGCGTCCAAAATAGTTTAAAGCAAAATCATACCGACGCTTAATAGTGTGTTGGTTAAATCTAGCACAAAACCGACAACCAGAAACGTTGTGATCAGATCCTAGGCAAGGAATACAGTAAGAATGAAAGTTCTTATGAGGTATTTGCTTTCCACAAGAAATATAATTATTTCCTTTTTCTGACATCGGTCTGGAGCAAGAAAAAAGTTTCCCCAACGGGGTACTTAGATTTATTGAAGACTTTGGATCTGAAACTCAACCACGAAAATCTCAGTAGTCGGCCGACCAGCACTTGCGAACTGCTTCTGCTTCGGGCACCCCGCGGCAAGAAAGACTAAAGAAAATGGAGTCAGCTGCTTCTTTTATACCCCTGATGACCTGACGTCAGGGAAGGGGCAACAGCAGCCGACACAGGACCCAAGACTTTGGAATTCAGTCCTACTGAGGGCAACCTGCCAGCAGGATTACCCAAATGTAATGACTGCAACAGTGAAACACGAAGATCATCATTTTCACTACTGATTGACTGAGGAACCACTCGTGTGGAATCAGGAGCGATCTCCTGAGTCTGTTTGCCAGATCGTTGGTTTTCCCAGGGATATGCATTGCAGTTAGAAGGCAGTCTGAAGATATCACCCACTCCCACACTCTCATGGCCTCCCTGCACAGGGGATAAGAATAGGTTCCTCCTTACTTGTTGATGTACCAGACAACTGGCATGTTGTCTGTGTGTACTGCAAAAGTCCCCAAAGGGAGAACGTCTGAAAGGCTTGCAATGTTAAGAGGACAGCTCTCATCTCTAGGACAATGATATGCAATTTTGTCTCATGAGGCAACCATGTGCTTTGGACAATCTTCACATTGTAATGCCCCTCCACACCCAAACTGGGAAGCATCCGTTGTCACGGTGACTATTGGGGGACTGTTCACAAATGGTCAGCTGAAAATAACTTTGTCTGACTGAATCCAACAACTGACATGATGCCTGCAGATGAGAGTCAGTTTGATATGAAGGGACAAGGGTTGAGACAGGATGGACCACTGACTGGCTAGAGTTCACTGTAGAAAACACATGAAAAACCTTGCTAGGGGAACTAACAGGATGGCTGCAGACATGGACTCCAGGACCTGCAGGATTAGCTGAGCTGTGGGCCCTTGTAGTGTTAACAGCTGCTGTACCAGATTCCTCAGAATGGCTATTCGGTGTAGAGGAAGAGAAGCTATATGATCCCTTGTGTTGAGTTACGTACCTATGAACGCTAGATTCTGAACCGAAGTAAGGTTGGACTTGTTCATGTTTAGAGTGATGCCCAGGGGAGACTGCTAACTGGAGTGTCAGTCCCTGGCTAGAATTAGTCGATGCCTCGTGGGGGCAGTTAGGAGCCAATCATCTAAATATGGAAATACTTGGAATCTCTTGAGCCTCATGTGAGTGGCTACTACTGCCATGCATTTGGTGAACACCCAGGGGGCTGTGGTGAGTCCAAAAGGCAGTGCCCTGAACTGGTAGTAATTGTCTCCCAGCTGGAAGAGCTCCTCCCTATTTTGATGTGATAGTACACGTCCTTGAGATCTATGCAGCACATCCAGTCATCCTGGTGTACCAGTGGCAGAATGGACTGAACTGTAACCATTTGGAACTTCACCTTCTTTACGCATTCATTTGACTTGCTAACATCCAGAATGGGTCTTAGGTCCCCTGTCTTTTTCAGCACTAAAAAGCAGGAGCAGGTTCCAAATCTTCTCTGTTCAGTTGGGACCTCCAGGGTGACACGTTTTTGCAACAGCTGTTGAATTTCCTGTGCTGCCTGTTCCCATTGACTGGGTGGCATGTTGGGAAGGCTTTTGTATTTCAGAAATGGACGAGAAAAGGGAATATAATAACCTCTGGATAGCACGATTAGCACCCAACAGTTTTGAGTCAATTGGGTGCAGGCTTCAGGGTGCAAAGCTAATCGTCCCCAGACTGCCTCCAAAGATGGACAGTTGGGCAGCGCTTCAGGAGTGCTGTTAGGGCTTATCAGAAGGAGGTCCCCTAAAGCCTTAGTTCGGCAAACCCACTCTGCTCCTGGGATGGCATCTGCCATCAAACTCTCCTTTTCTGCCGCTAGAGGAAGGTTCACTACATGGGTCCAGGAAAGGCCCTTGGGACTTGCAGAAACACATTTTCTTACCTCCACGCTGGTGCATGGAGAAGAACCACTGGGGGTAGAAAACTTGATTCCAACAGCAGAAAGCACCTTTCCATCCTTCTCACCATGGGTAAGTGTCTCTCTAACAGATGGCATTAACAAACGACACCTTAAAGGACTCCGCAAAAATCACACAGCCTCATCCAGGCATGCCTCCTTAGGGAAAGACTTAAACTGGCTGCACAAGAGGTGCCCTCTGTGGTGTGGGAGATTAACCTCATCGAAGAGTTGGCAGACACGTACATAAATGCATGGAACTAGCCATACCCAACAGAACCAAGATGCTCTTCTCCAAAAAAAAGGAAGCCAATCTGGTGGTCCCCTGCCATTAACAAACTCTACAACAGAAGGAAGAAACTGTTGCAGAAAAAGGTGAAATCCCAAGACTGGAAAAACTCCCTTATTAACCTCAACAAAAACTTGAGATCCCTCATCAAAACCTCTAAATCTAACTATGAAGGCAGAATTGTGGCAGACACTAAAAACAACCCCAAAGCTTACTACAGTTATATCAAGAATCTCCACGGCAACACCCAGATTTGCTCTAGGTTGCTGGACAATGGTACCTCCTATACTGAGCCAACAGATATTGACAACATACTGGCCGACAGATTCAATGCCAACTTTACCCCTCTCTGCCCCCTAAAGGACCAATCACAATACCAGAAGAATGCCAGGCACTCAGCATTACTGCAGCACACATTAAAGCTGCATTGTCCAAGGCCAAGAACACAGCTTCCATGGGACATGACAATATCACTGGCTGTGTTCTACACGAACTACAAAGTGAACTGGCACCACACCTGTGTGCCCTGTTCAATCACAGCCTCACCTCAGGCTTTGTTCCTACAGAATGGTGCACTGCTACAGTCATCCCTCCCCATAAAGGGGGAGTGACTACAGACCCTGGGAATTACAACCCCATTAGCCTGACGAGTCTGATATGTAAGGCTATGCAGCACATCATCATGGACCTAATTAACACAGACACAGGGAATCTCCAGAATCTGGATCCCAAGCAATTTGGTTTTGTGAAGGGTAGATCATGCCTGCTCACCCTAGTTGACTTCGACTCAGTCACCAGAGCTGTGGATGAGGACAAGGCAGTTCATATAGCCTACCTCGATCTGGCCAAGGCCTTTGACACCATTCCCCACTCAGGAATTATCGATAGACTCGCCAAACTAGGCATCAACCCCTATATCACTAGGTGGGTTGCAAACTGGCTCACAGATAGAGTCTGCTACTTTCACACTGTGGGTTCTAAGTCAGACTGCCGACCAGTCAAAAGTGGAGTCCCACAGGGAACAGTCCTGGGTCCTCTCCTGTTTGGCATCTACTTCTCAGAAGTCCAGGCAAACACAGAGGGACTCTGGCTGACCAAGTTCACCGACGATTGCAAGCTGGGAGCCATTATTAACTCTCCAAGTGAATTAGACATCCTACAGAAAGGCTTCACTGAGACCAAACAATTGGTGTCAAAACCATGGCCTTAAGCTTAATGCCAAAAAATGCATTGTCATTCCTTTTTGGAAAAACTCAGTTCCCACTATTTATCACACTGATGGTAGCCCACTGAACACTGAAGGCATTATAAGAGATCTGGGGACACAGGTTGACAGCAACCTCTCCTTCGACCGCCACATTGCCACTGTGGTCAGAAAGTCCTTCTATGCGGCACATCTCATTACCAAGGGTTTTGCATTCAGGAAGAAAGACATCATCATCTCTCTCTACTCTTCCCTCATTAGACGAATCACAGAGTATAATGCCCCATTTGGCATGTACCTCACTAAACACTTGCAACAGCTGGAAAGGCCACAAAAGTACCTCACGAAGAGGATCCTAGGCCTTAAACACATGCCCTACATGGTCAGACTCAAAAAACTCCAGCTTTTCTCAGTCTCATATCGTCTATTAAGAGGCGATGTCTGCTTGACTTACAAAGCCATGTCTGTCCCAGCCCTGTTAGAAATGTTACACCTAAAGAAATCCCAATCCCACCGCACCACATGCTCCAGGGACCTCACCCTCATTACCACAATCAACAGAACATGCTGGAGGGACAGTTTATAACCCAGAGACTGCCCATGCACTGGAATAGGCTTCCCATACATGTCAAGCACAATACCTCACTGACCCGTTTCATGAGAAGTCTTGATGAGTGGATGGGAAATAGAAAGTTCACCCTGGGGATCACTCCAAGGGCTCTACTTGATAGAGGCACAGGGAACTAATGGTGGCATGATCCCAGGACACTTCTATGGGCTAGGTTTGTAAAGGCTCCAGGGCCATTGGCCTAGTACACACCTATGAACCTATGATAGATGAAAAAGAGTGGTCAGCTTGGGAAAAACTTTCCTAAATTCCTCCACAGGCATGGACTCTGAGAGGGAAGCTGACAGTCCTTTGATCAGGTCCCTCTGAAGCCGGGTGAAATGAGCCAAACAGTTTAACTACCTTAGCGTGAAAGTTGCCAAGGCGTAAACATGCTTCCCAATTCTGTCCAATGCTCTAGACTCCTTGTTTGGGGGATGGATATTGGCAGTTTCCTCTGTCAGCTCTTTCTTGGTGGCCACGAAACACAATAGTATCAATTACAGGACCCTTACTCCAGTGTTTCCTGTCTGCAGGGGATACCAGAAACCTATCGGGCCACTTGGGTATGGGCTAGATGGTCTCCGGTTCCTTCTGTGCACGGCGACATACTAAATCTACCAGTGTGTCTGCCGGGGGTCACCCAGGACATAGATGGCCCCATCCCAAATGCCTCCAAGAGAACTCAGAGGAAGGAGGTTTGTCGATCACCCACTTTTTTGCTGCAGGATTTCTAAAATGTCTCCGAAGGAGACATCTTCAGGTGGAGATCAGGGGGACCCTTCCCCCTCAAAGTCAGTATCCTCAGTTAAAGACTCCAAGGGGGACGCCATGTGCCTCCTTTTGCACGTGTTCTTCTGAGGGACTTCCTCAGGTGGGTATTCTGGGGAAGTATCAGAAGAAAGGGATCCCTCGTGAGTGGGGAAATCTTGGAGGCTGCTTGGGACAAAAAGACTCATGGCAGGATAAGAGCGAGAAAGGCCTGGATCCGATGGAGGTACAGGGGTGGATTGAAGAACTTGTGTGGTAGAATCTCCAACCCAGGAGAAAAACCTCTCCAATACCTGGAAGATTGAAGGAACAGGAGAAGCCCCTTCCACTTCCCCTGGAGCAGAAACTACAGAGAAAAAAATGGTCAGCGCTCACCCCGGATCCAGGGCCCCCAGAAGGGATCAGACCAGAGCTATCAAGTGCCCAAGTGCCTAAGGGAAGGGATGGCTCTGAAAAAGACAGAGCCAATCCCAGTCCCCCGGACCAGACATCAATGCCACTGCTCCGAAACTCACTCTGTTCTGAAGAGGCTGGAACAGGGCTCATCAAGGACATCCTCGGCGTACAGGAAGAGAGCTTCCTCTGCACAGAGTTTGACACACACAAGAAATCCTGAATCCATGTTTGCAAAGCCGGGGGACAGATCAGAAAAGGAGTCTTGATGGTGGGACCTGGGTAGCTCATGGATCAGACAGGGACAGAGCCAAGACTACCCCATCTGGACCTTAAGAAGCCTCATCATCCTATCCATGTCTGCCTTGGACCAGCTTCTTGAGGATCTGGAAGAAGCCAACGAGGGGGGCAAAGAGTGTTTTGACTTGGAGGACAGGGTAGGAGACTTTGTCTAAGTCATAGGAACCAAGGGAATAGAATCTGAAGTCAGAGCTGATGAAGGCATTGGGGAAATGGTAATAATCTCCCCTAGATCTGAGGGGACAGTAGGATCTGGTCAAGGAGCTAACTTTTGCATATCCAAAGGAGTTGAATCCACAGATTTCTCGGGCTGCTTAAGAGAATCCCTTGGGTAGACAGGGAGGGACTTCTTTTTAGACTCCTTAGTAGAAGTAGTAGAGGAAGAAGCCAAGGAAGGAAGAAGGCCCCTAAGAATTAGTTTGTTCTGTCTGTCGGCTAAAGCCAGAGGATAAATGGCAACTCAGGAAGAACATTCAGCTTTTAGATGGTCAGCTCCCAGGCAGTACATGCACTCCTTCTGGGCATCCTGATTGGGGATTCTGTGTCCACAAGAAGTGCAGTGTTTGAACCCGGAAACCAGTTTGTCAGCCATAATGTAGAAAAGTCTGCGAAAAAATAGCTCCCAGAAAAAGGCAAGTTGAACGGTAAAAAAACTACCGAAGCCAAACAGAAAGTAAAGGTAAGACAGTTTTAATATAATTACAACTAAGTACTACTGAATTTAACAACAAATTTAACACCTTTAGCAAATATTCATTAAGCTAATCTAAACTTTCTTTTTGTAACAGAAACAAAGAGAATATGCACACACACGCACACACTCTAGAAAGACGAGGGAGGAAGAAATACAGCCAAAGGCACGTACAATTTTGAGAGAAACTAACTGAAATGCTAACCACTCTTGGGAGTGTGAATGACTTGCTGAAGCGGCAAACGAAATATGAGGTAGTTGGGTGGATGAAGGGCATTGTGGGTATGAGGGAGGAGCTTGAGAGTTGGATGCAAGCTCTAGAAATGTGGATGAGCCGGATCAGAGACCTTATCATGAGGAGACAACATCAGATATAAATGTTAGTACTATTTTTCTATACGTATTCATCAAGTGCTTTACAGCAGAAGTGATTATCCTTTAGAAAGAGCTGCTACACCAATGTGTAGCTACCCTGTTTTTTACCTGTAGGGCAGAAAATATTAAAGATTTCAATTTTCAGAACAATTTAACTAGAAGAATAAGTAAGACATGCTCTTATACAACCATCAAAGGATATGCCCTATAAATTTTAGTTTGAATAAGGCCAGCAATCATCTTCATTCACTAGGTGGCTCGGGCTTTCAGAAGTAATCCACATCAGTATTAAATTCTAAATTATTTATTTGCTAAAGAGAGCTTTTTTTTGTTTGGCTCCCTGTTACAGATGACCATCAGCTCCCCAGTTGCTCATCAATGACTCCTCCTCTCTTTCTCTTGTCCTCTGACAGCACTGCCTGACAAGACTGAATGGGGCTCAAGGAAATGACACTAACAAGTATTAACCTCTCTCCCCACTGAGTCAGTCACGGACAGTCAGGAAGATGGGCATGAAGTGGAATTAACAGCCGGAAACATCACATATACTAGTGGCAGGGCTTTTATAACCCCCCCCCCCCCAGTGTGCTGATGTTTAACTTGGTAAGATGTGGGGCAACAAGGTGCGGCCTGTGGGGATGTGTCTAGGGCAGCAACACCTCCTCAGCCAATTCACACACCCTGACCAGTGATTTCTCAATGTCTCTGCCTTTAGAGACTAACCCTTGTCAACACCCACCTCCCTGGAAGGGCATACCAATCCTGCCAGCCAGCTGTATCAAGCATCCAAGCCCGAAATCAAACTTTTTGTGATGAGTTCTTGTGCATAATTTGTCCAACTGATAGTTCTGGGGTGAGGCAAAAAGATATATGTCCGGACTCCCCCATTTGCGTGTCGAAATGTTGAAAATCCGTGGTTCCAGTTTCCATTTGTGTGGGTCCATGATATTTCTGCTTAGTTCGTCTGCCAGAGTATTCAGCTTACCTGGCAGGAATTGAGCTTGTAGTTGAATTTGATAGGTCAAGGCCGTGTTCCACAATGCTATGGCCAGTCTGCAAAGGCAGTAGGAGTGTGCACCCCCCTGCTTATGTACCAAATAATGGTGGTGTTGTCTGTCTTTTATCATTAAATGTCCTGGATGAAGGTAGTCCTTGAAATCTGTCAGTGCATTCTGTACAGCTAGCATCTCTTTTTGAGTGATATGAAGGTGCATTTGATTTGGGCTCCATTTGCCCTGTATGCACTTCCCTGCCAGATGAGCCCCCCCCAAGCATAGTCTGATGAGTCTGTAGTTAAGGTTTGGGCAGCAGGTGGTGGAGTGAATAGCAGTCCTCATATGCAGTCTTCCATATGGAATTAGAAGAATGCAGGAGGCCATGAACCCCAAGGCTTGTGAATTTGCCTTGCAGATGAAAGGGTTTTTGTGGCCACCTGTTTGAAGTAAGTCACCAAATGAATTTGCTTTTCTGGCGTAAGGTAAGCCATCCGGGCAGTTGTATTCAAGCTTGCACCCAGGAATGTAATTTTTTGAGAGGGTACCAGTTGTGATTTCTTTTTGTTTATGGTGTACCCTAGACAAGTTAGTACCTATTTTACAAATGCCAGAGGTTTTTGAAGAATGTCCCTGTTTTCTGCCTGAATTAGACAATCGTCCAGGTATGGATATATTTGAATTTTTCTTTGCCTGCAAAATGCAATTACTGGAGCCAGGCATTTTGTGAGGACCCTGGGCGCAATAGATAAACCAAAGGACAGTGCAGAAAACTGGTAATGCAAGTAGCCTGCTTTGAAGCGGAGGTATCTTCTGCAAGATTCCCTGATTGGGATATGCAGGTAAGCCTCTTAAGTCTAGAGTTACTAACCAGGCATCTTTGCCTAGCATAGGAAGTAACTGTTGAAGAGTCAGCATCTTGAATTTTGGAATGTCCAGAAATGTGTTTAGAGTAGATAAGTCCAGAATTGGATGCCAGGATTGGTCTTTTCTGGGTATCAGGAAAAGTATTGAATAGATACCTTGTCCCTTTTCCCCTTCTGGGACTGGTTGAATAGCTCCCATGTTTATGACAGACAGTACTTGTTTCTGGGCCTCTGCCCACTGATTTGGGGGCAGGTCTGGCCACCCGTTTGGGATTGGCAAAGTGTGGAAATGAAATCTGTATCCCTGGAATACTATATTTAAAACCCATTTGTCCTAGGTTATGAGTTGCCAGTTTCTTACATGAAGTGCCAGTTTTCCCCCAAAAGGGGCGGCTGAAAGGTAAGTGCTTGCTAAGTGCAGAGGGAAGTCATTGAGACTGCTTACAATAGGGAGGTGCCTTGTTGTTTCCAGATTTGGAGGAGGAGGAGGCACCCCATTGTTTTGTTCTAAAAGTCCCTTGTGACTGAAACCTGGAGCCTTTGGAATGTCTGGGTTTGACTTGAGTGGCTCTTGAAGGAACTGGAAAGGACCAGTTCTTAGTAGGCCAGTGCCTACTAAATCTTGGAGGTTGCACCTGTAAGAAATCTTTCACAGTTTGCATATATTTAGCTTTATCTTCCATCTTTTTTAAAACTTCTTCAGCCTTATTACCAAAGAGACAGTCCTGTTGTAAAGGAGCATCCAACAATTTTGCTTTAACAAAATTGCCTTCAACAAGCATGCCTTCTTAGCACAGAGACAGTTACAGCAGCCCTGCAAGAGACCTCCAAAGAATCAAAACCACATTGCAAAG
Source organism: Protopterus annectens (assembly GCF_019279795.1). NCBI lineage: Eukaryota > Metazoa > Chordata > Ceratodontiformes > Protopteridae > Protopterus > Protopterus annectens. The sequence goes on along the minus strand of NC_056738.1, from coordinate 465,096,326 downwards.
TATGTTTTCCAACTTGTTCAGCTGAATGCAATAAATCCTGTAAATCTTTATTTTCCACACAGTCAGAAATTAGCATCATTTTCTGTTTAAGCAGGCCCATGATATGCTGCTGGTATTTAAGCATATGAAATTGACAGTTTAAATCCCTGATTGCCAAGGTTGCAGAAGTGTAAACCTTCTTACCCCATCTACCCAGCGCCCTGGAATCTATATCAGAAGGGGTAGGATTTTTAGCAGTAGAGGCATTAATGCCCTTGGGACCCTGAGAAATGGTTTCAGGATCTGCAAAAGGATTTTTGAAAAGGAATTTGTGGGAGTCAGGAACCCTGTAGTGTCTGTCTGGCTTACAAGGAGCCGGAGGCAGAGAATCAGGAGCCATACTAGATTCTGAAAAAACATCATCAACAATGTCTAGAACAGGGGGTGTATAGCCAAAGGCCTATGTTGAGGAAGAAGAAGAAAATCCCCAAGTCTCTTTTTAGATTCAGAGAAATCCTGACTTTCCTAGTGGAAATGTTCCCGTAAGGTATGTAAAGTTTCCCCAAAAGAAAAATCCTCAGGGGGAGAAGCAGAAGGAATGGAATCTTCTGCATCAGAGTCCCCATAAGTAGGTATAGACAAATCCTGTTCATTAGAAGAGTCAGAAGAAATAGAATCCTGTTCAGAAGATTCATAATCAATGTCTTGCCTTGGCCTCTTAGAAGAGGGGGGTTGGCAACCCCTGATCAGAGTAATTAAATATTCAACCATTTTGATCATTTGTTTTTTAGGCATAGGGGCCTGCACATGTGGCCCAGGTGCCGGTTTTTTAGACATAGATTTAGATTTTGACCTTAGTTTTGAAGATGGCATTGGTCTAATATACAAATCTGTAGGCCTGAAAACACCCTCAGAAGTCGGTGCCTGCACAGCGGCTCTGGACCCATCTAAGGTAGAGACATCCGCAGGTTCCATAAATGAAGCATTGTGTGGCATACTGGACTCCGAATGGGTCTCAGTAGAGGCCTGCGAATCAGAAGTAGCGGGTATCAGGGGCTGCAAAAGTGCCTCACTGAGTACCAGAGAACTGGCGACTGGCTTAGGAGAAGCGTCATCATCAGTTTTGGACCTCAATGGCCTGTCTCTGTATTTTTCTTTGCATTTTTAGGTATTCCAGTAGTCGGATTGCTAACCGACGACATTTCTGGATAATTAATGCGTGAGCCAAAATATTTAGAAGCAAAAATATACCGACGTTTAATAGTGCAGTGATAAAACTTAGCACAAAACCGACAGCAAGGTACATTGTAGTCAGGGTCTAGGCAAGGAATACAGTACAAATGAAAATCCTTATGAGGTATTTGCTTCCCACAAGTAATGCAATTATTAACTTTTACTGACATCGGTAAGGAGCAAGAAAAAGTTTCCCCTACAGGGTACTTAGCTTTTTAGTTGAAGACTTCGGTTCTGAAACTTGAAAATGAAAATTTCAGGAGTCGGCCGACTGACACTTGCGAACTGCTTCTGCTTCGGGCACCGCACGGCAAGAAAGACTGATGTAATGGCGTCGGCTGCATGTTTTATACCCCTGATGTCATGGAAGAAGGGACAGCACCCGATGCAGGACCCAAGACTTTGTTAATCAGGCCGACTGAGGGCAACCTGCCAGCAGATTACCCAAATGTAATGACTGCAACAGTGAAACATGAAGAACATCACCTAGACACTGCAGCACTCCAGAGATACTGTTCCCACTTTCCTGTAACACACAAAAGATACATTAGCTATCCTATGCCAAATCTTTTTACTGCCTTCAACATCTCTGGTTGGATCTCGTATACAGCTGCTTCTGCCTTACCATTAACAAAGGCACCTGACTACCGCAGGGGCTTCAGCTATAGTGATAGAACCAACACGGAGATTTCAGACACAGTCTCTTAAAAGGAGAGCATGCTCAAAGGTTAAGAAGTTCCACAAAACTTATATTTCTACCTCTTAATCTCTTCAGTAATTGTTAATAGTTGCCCATCCCTGCTTAGCACAGCCTGAACAAGATCCTGCTTGCCTCCCATAAGCAGCCTGCTTTCAACTCAAAGCACCAAATGATTTTATGGAAATCTCCTTGAGACCACACATCCTCCTCCCTAAACCCTCATGCTCAAGTTTCCATTCTCACAGTAGAACCCCTGATGGATACAGCGGGCACTGGTTTTAAAGTGGGGAGCTGCCTTGAGGAGTCAGAGTATCCCCAAAAGTGAATCATCTGTCCCCCCCCCCCAGCAAGCCTATTATCTTCTGCGGCATGGAGGCAGCATGGGACATCAGCAATGAGGTTAAAGGCTTAACATAAATCACAATCTGATACTGCCCCAAAGCAACAAATGGTCTTGTAGCAGCTCCTGCCCTACAGGGAATGAATGGGTCAGTAGGGGGTAGGATGGTTTGAAAGCAACAAGACGCGCAAGGCAAAAAAATATTATGCTTTTTCAAGCAGCTCTGTCATTCCCCGAGAGAACACTGAAGTTCCCCAGTACGAACACACAGCTTCAGGTTTCAAGCAAACCTCTTGCCCAAAAAGGAAAAATTCACACTGCATAGACTGTTATTCAGTGACTTGGAAATATCTGCAGACCTGACCTTGATTCAGGGTCTTACAAGTATCCACAGACCTGCACAGGATATCCAACAAGAAACAGCTGCAAAGGAGGATGTAAGATACAACATACAAGGATTTCCCCTGAATGAAATGGCTGGTTTCACAGATCTTGCTTTGTACAGAAGTGAGACAAAAACACACGTAGCTAGCACTTTTCAACCTCTTGTATCCACTCAAGCTCCCTTCCCCACCAGTAGTGGACCACACCCTTAAGACAGCTCCTATGTAAGGGCCTAGGTTTCCTGCAGTCATCCTTTTTATGCCTGGAACCCATCTAGCACTACAAGTGACCACCACCACCTTGCACTAAGTGGTTAGCAAGGGCTTATCTGGTTCTAGCTAGCCAACTCATGTTAAGATCAGCAAGTTCTGTGGCACCAGAAATCAACACATTTTGATAACAGTAACTCTGAATGAAAGTTGCAAGTCTCTGCCTAATTAAGAAAAATAATTTTGAACGCTAATCAAGAAATGTCAACATTCAACTAAAACTAATTTTTACAGGGATCCAGGAATTAAAATGGTACACCAAAAGGAGGCAATGCCTTATATGCAAAAAAACATTAAAAGGAAATGTTACAATAAAAATGAAAGCTCAGCAAGTCACTATTAAGCACAGTGTAATTTGAAACATAAAACTTATCTGACATGATATTATTTCTAAGGCCAAGATAAATTCTTTGTAAACTGTTAATCAGTAAGTTAACAAAGAACAGGGCAAGTAGCCAAACATTTATTTATTTATTTTATTTTCCATTTGTTTACCGGGTTAGTCCAACTGGACACAAGGTAACCATTTTCAGCAGAGGCCCAAGGCACAAAGCCCAAAGGGAGAAAAGTTCCAGATACACAATTAAAAATTATATAAAAAATAATCAAAAATTATATAAACACAGCTATTTTGTACAAAGAGCATTTAAGATATAAAAGGAGTAAAAATCAGAGTTTTACAAATGATGCAGCATACAGTAGTTAGAATATTGAAAAACAGAATAAACAAGATATTATACAAAAATATATACAACTGCTTGAACATAATTTCAAAAAGAAGTTTCCACAGACAAACAGGAACATAAACTAGAAATCATAACTATAAAAAAATAGCAAAGAAAAAGTTACTAACTTCAGAAACACTTAATAGTATACTGCTAAACACTTAGATCCATTACAGAGCAAAAAAAAAAAAAAAAATATATATATATATATATATATATATATATATATATATATAAAAACTCATCTATTCATTAACACATGGCTACAGCAAGACTACAGCTACTGTTATGGCCGCCTATGTAATTAAAAAGTTACAGCTAAAAAGCTTACACTTGGACTGGTTTATACAGTTCATCTCAGCTGCACAAACATGGGTGTGCTGTTACCCAGCCACCTACAATATGCATGCTAGGTTTCAATGGACTCAGATGACAAATCATGACACACCCCTCTGATTACCCAGTGCAATAA